>NC_069730.1:238228-243228 GCF_027358585.1 Pangasianodon hypophthalmus
GTGTCTAAGTGTGTGTGTGTGTCTAAGTGTGTGTGTGTGTCTAAGTGTGTGTGTGTGTGCGCATGTATATAAGTGTGTGTGTGTGTGTATAAGTGTGTGTGTGTGTGTGTGTGTATAAGTGTGTGTGTAACACATCAGTGTAAATATTAAAGTTATTAAAGTGTAAACATTAAACTCATGTGGAATAAAACATGTAGATGTACAGATGTATATAAATATTTAGATGAAACGGAAAACTGCTCTAATAAATATAAATAACAATAAGAGAGAATAATAAAGTGGTAATAAATCTCAGCTGTAACACACTTTAGATATTTATATAAACTTTATTCAGAGTTTAATCCGGAAACTGTTTACTTTTAAACCGCAGCCTTTGGTCATCATCAATAACCGCAGCTTCCGGTCACGTGACTGCATTTCTATTGTACTTTAATGTACAGAAGATTATACTGCACCTTAAATATGTGTAAAACAAATATTATAATTTTAATAAATCCTTAAATAAACAAATAAAGCTGGTGAGGGTCCGGCTAGCTCTGTTAGCATTGTTAGCATTAATACCGTGTTGTATTCTAATCTGTACAGAAACACTAGCACGTTTTAAACGGCTTTAAATTAATAAACATGCACACACTTTATAAAGTTTATGATAATTTGGATTGTTTGTTTGTTTATTATTTTCCTTATTTTCCTTTTGATGCTGCTCATTTGAGAACAAAGCTAACAACAGTTAGCCTCCTTTAGCTAGCTGGATTAGCGAGAAGCTAACGCCACAGTGATGCTGGACTTCAGCATAATCACTCCACAGTCCCATTAAACATCAAATACGGAGAAATGGTTCGTATTTAACACTGAGAATCTGAATGTGGAGTTATAAAGAGATAACAGGCTGTAAAAGTGAGACGTGTTGCTGATGTTTAACCACAAAACCATAACGCGAGCTACAAAAAGCTTCAGGGTTCCGTCCCAAACCGCGACCCTGCGCCTCCACTGGCGCCCTACCGAGGGCTCAAAGCGCCCTACCGAGGGCTCAAAGCGCCCTACCGAGGGCTCTCCATCCCCGAGGGGCGAGTATTCGGACTTCAGCCCTACACCGTGGAGCTAAACTGGACCTAAAGTCCACACACAGGTGTAGAATAATCCGGGCGCTCGGTGCGGGACTCCTCACCTGGAGTTAGCCTGTGCTCCCCGCTCGTGGCCGGGGGGGACACCGGGGTGGCGGGGCTCTCGGGCTGCGGTCTCAGGCTGCACCTCTGCGGGGAGGGAGTCGCGGCGGCTCCGGCTAGCGGGCTGCACCTCCGGCGCTTCGGGGACTGAGGGCCTAAAAGGGCCTCAAACTCCATGGAGCGTTTTAACGTCGCACCGCACGCCATGTTTTCACCAGAGTGGATAAAATCACAGCCGAGTTTTCAGGGCTTTTAAAATCCCAAATGTTCCGTAAAACCTCCGATTTCCGCTTTCTCTCTCCCTCAGCCCGTCTTTCTCTCCGCAGGTCTCTTTATTAGCTCCGCGCTCAGGTTAGCTCCCCCTCCCTCTCGCACCGCTTTGGATTCGCCAGTCGCTAATGTCGTAGCAAAATGCTGTTGCGTCACAATAGCGGACTGTACCATGTGTCCCGTATGGGGGTGTACTACTTCCTCTTCAGCATGCTTCCTCTCAGTGCCTAGCACTCTGCTGTGTGTGTGTGTTTGTGTCTCAGTGGAGTGTTTGCACAAAACACTAACATAATCATACAGCTTTACAACAAAACAAGCTTAAAAGTTTAATTTAAAAGCGCTTATTGTTCTCTCCTGTTTTCATCCTAGAACATTTTACTCACATTCAGTCACTTGGCCTGTTTCCAGCATTTACACCTTATTCAATAAATCAATAATCAATCAATCAATAAACATGAAGAGCTTTAACCTCAGTGGGCTCCAGCTCTTTACATGGATGAACTGGGTTTATTTTTATATATTTATCTTTGCACCAGCGGTCCTGAGCTGGACTCTGGGGCTTTTCTGCATGTAAAGGTTCACTGAGGAAACATTTATATAATAATAATAATAATAATAATAATAATAATAATAAAATCTCATTAGACAGAAAGTTGGTCAGGAATGTGTGGAACTGTGTGTTTATACCAGGTCTTCTCTGCAATTTCCCTCTCTATCAATAAAGTGTCTGTCTATCTATCTATCTATCTTGTGGAGATTTAAACACACACGATATAAACATTTCTGTATTTCTGACTCACAGTCACTCTTTATTTCACAGTGTGTTTATACTGTATTTATATATTTTGCAGCAGAAACTGGAGAAATCGTGGACATTTCCAGTGTTTTTGTGTTTAATTGTTAAATTATTACTGTAAAGTTGAACTACACTTATATTATTCTCTGATCTTATCTTCCCTTGCACTGCTCTGGACGCTTACTGAAGGGTTCTTCACTGGGTTCTCCGTATAGTTGTGTGCTCTTAGCTTACGGGTTCTAGTTCAGAAGCTTTTCTGAATGTAGGGTTCTACGCTGAGGGAGAACCTTAACCTCGAGGGTTCTAGATTTGACCTTTTCGCTGAAGGTGTAGCTTGTTGTCTGTTCAGTGATCGCTGCATGTTTTATTTACAGACTTTTATGAAATGCACTGGAAATAAATGACCCAATAAAACACAAACCAAACATTTAACACCCTCATAAACGGATCCTTCGTCTTCCTACGGACTGATGAACAGGGATTTCTATCACACACAGTCTACGTGTAATTGTGTGCAAAAGTTTGTATACCCTTAGAAAGCTAGTGAAGACAAATAAATGTAATTTAATTAGACATGTCAGTGTACTGGGTGTTACAGATCATCATTATTTATCACAAATATCAAAAATGCTCAAATAGTGTATTAATCATAAGAAAAAACCAAATGATATCAGCTCAAAAGTTTACACCCCCTCTCTGAATGTGATATAAATATTGTATAATAACTTGTATGTCCACTGTTTATAAGTATCTCATTATCTCTTTCACTTCCTCTGAATATGGAGTTTTCAGAGCTTTTTTTTTTTTAAAAATATACCTGTTTATTTTTCCTTCATGTATTGTTGTCTTGTTGCAGAATGCACTCACATTTCTTTTGTAATATTTTACACTATTTTTCATTAGTCCACAGGGGATCAAAGCTTTTGCCCTTGACTGTATATATGTGCAACTCAAGCTTAACAATTCTGTAATTTTAAAACATGCTTTATTTATTTTTATTGAAACCTTATAGAGAGTAAGAGGAAGAACAAAACTCACTTTACTGACCCTAGTAAGTTAAACTAATACATGATAACGTGAGTCAAAATGAGAATAAAAATTATTAGAATAAGACATATAAAGAACACAATTGCGAATACGAGGAGAGAACTGTGCAGATCTATTTTTATATCTCATTAGAGTCCAAATATGTTTAAAATATAGAATTGCTTTGAACATTGTTCCTCTATTGCCATTCTACACCTCCCACTACATTTCTAAACACTTCCTATCGTTCCATCGTACCATCAGAGAGCTTCAGATCCTCCACAACATCCACCATCAGGTGTGAAGAAGCCCAAATGGTCCACCACTGAGTTTTGGACTTCAACAGATGTAAGCACACTTCACACCTCAACTCCGGCTGAGAGAGAGAGAGAGAGAGAGAGAGAGAGGCGTCTTCCTGCCGTCGTTTCATCTGTGAAAGTGTGAAGCTCGGGAATAGCTGATGATGGTCCTCCTGCCTTTTTCTACACAGGCGTGGTTTCACAGATCAGACGTGTGCAAAGCCTTCATCACAGCGTACACATGTTTAATAGATAACAGCTTTTTTTTATTCATGTATTCTGATTGCTTTCCAAAATGTCCAAACTTTGCTTGTGTATTTCTCATACATTCTGTGCTTAAACATTATTAACTCTCAAAAGCTCCGAACATAATAATGAATCATTCTGATTCTCTCACAGAAATATGAGCAGTACTACGTTTCCCCGGTAAAGGTGTTAGGACACACTGTCTAATTATTCAACAAAAAACTGGACTTCATACTAATTTAGTCTGTATAATTACTTCAGTTGTTAATAACACTACTTTAACACGAGACTAATTATATTCCTTTTGTACTGAACTCTAAATTCAGCATTTTTCTTTGGACAGTGTGGATTTTATTAACTAAATCAGACATTTTTATTTAAGATCAATTTTAATATACATTGTGTGAATTATGAGGTGGGGTGATGAACATCCATTAAGAGATAAGTTAATTAAAATTAACAGAAAATATTGTGCCAGGTGGGCTCATAAACAAATCTGCTGAATAATACTAATACTACTACTACTACTACTACTACTAATAATAATAATCATTCACTTTGTGATTGGAACTGATTTAATGGTTTTCATTACACATTTTCCCAACTGGTGTGTGAAGTGTTTTTTTTTTAGTTACAGATATAAGCTGTATTCCATATGCAATTAATTAAATGTTTTTCTAAATAACCATAAATATCACTGCCATGTCTATTTAATCAACATGAAACTACTTTTCTGTTCTTCACATTACCATCAGGCTCCTGAAATGGAATATAATGCGTATAATCAGTCACAGGTCACTGTTAGGGCCACTGACTCTCAGTGATATCACTACACTGAGATAGTAAGACGGAAAGTCAGGAGTAAAATATGCAATGGTGTCTGATGGTGTCTGATGGTACCTGATGGTGTCTGATGGTGTTTGATGGTGTCTGATGGTGTCTGATGGTACCTGATGGTGTCTGATGGTGTTTGATGGTGTTTGATGGTGTCTGATGGTACCTGATAGTGTTTGTTGGTATTTGATGGTGTCTGATGGTGTTTGATGGTGTCTGATGGTGTTTGATGGTATTTGATGGTGTCTGATGGTGTTTGATGGTGTTTGGTGGTGTTTGATGGTGTCTGATGGTGTTTGATGGTATTTGATGGTATTTGATGGTGTTTGATGGTGTCTGATGGTGTTTGATGGTATTTGATGG
>NC_069730.1:248228-268228 GCF_027358585.1 Pangasianodon hypophthalmus
TTCACGCCTTTTTCTCGCGCACGCCTGGCGATCTCGCGCACACGAGCCTCGTCTCCGTTTATACATCAGAGAAAATCAATCTGTTTTTGGGGGAGAGAAAAATTTTGATGAAAACCAAATGCGAAAGCGTGTGTGTGTGTGTGTGTGTGTGTGAGTGTGTGTGTGTGAGTGAGAGAGAGATTTATCCTCACAATGTGGCCCACACACACCTTGTGCTTTCAGCTCCTGTACTTTTATAATTGGCGCTGTGCGCACTGCACTATGGGGGCTGAAATTCAACAAGGTGTGTAAATAAGCAGCATCTCCTTTGTTTTGCTTTGTTCCATCAATCAGAAGTGTTGAAGTTTACTGAAGTACTATAGTTTCACTTACAGCGAGTCCCCTTGGTCACGTGGTCACAGACGTACGTGTGCTGATGATCTGTAAAACGATGTTGCGCGCTGTTATGCGTGTACGGTGTAGCGTAGAGTTCCGTTCATGTCCAGTTTATTTTCGGGCCGGTTTAAAGGAGCGCTTCTAAACGCTCTTATTAAAGCAGTCATCAGGAACAGCACCGCAGTCAGCCGCGATGTCAGCACACGTTTGTCGAGTTTCCTGGATTTACACCAGAGAGGAGATTTGAACGCAATCAGTGGCGTGCGGCAGCTTTATGGCGAACGATGCGGAGGAAGGCGTACGGAGGCGAGACACAGGGGTGTTGATCATCTCGCTGTCTGACTCCGTTCGCCTGTTTGCCATGCGGCGCGTCGTTAAAGTCGCGTTGTAGCATTTAAACTGTTTACGTTTTTACAAAAGGGGCCAAAGTTTTAGACTCTTTTTGACTCGTTCTATGACTTGCACTGTGTGTCCATGTTGTGAGTGTGTAGTGAAACCCCCAGTTCTTATTTCCGCATTCTGTAACGCGTGTAGGCGTGTGCCGCATCACATCCACGTCCGATCTTATAACTTCGTAATGATACTGTACCTAAAAATTGGAAATGATTTGAAATGAATTATATTGATGCTGTATGGATTATCACAGGTTTAGATGTCAGTACAAATACAATCGCATCACTTCCTCTTCAACAGGTTTACTTTATCCCTGATAAGTTTTGGTAATAACTGGATTATCGCGATTATACCGTGTATGTGATTATCGGCACATGCCTGAACACCGCGTACCTGTCCTGCACACGGCGCGTTAACGGCCAGCTGGAAGACGACTCTTTGTGCATCAGAGCCGTGTAAATAATGAAATGTATAAAACCTTGTAGCATATTGTACATTAAAACGCAGGGTTGTTTTAAACCTGCCAGAAAGTATTTTTAGTAATAACACTGAATGTAAGTCACGCAGAAGACGTGGCTTGATTTGAAATGCTGAAATTATTTTTGTTTAAAAAAAAAAAGAAAAAAAGAAAGAAAATATTTGCCTGTAGCGTGTGGAAGTCCCTCTGCGCTGTGCCGTGTCTCCGCCAGTGATCCTGCACAGGACTTTATTTTACAGAACGCACAGAGCAGAGGAGAAAACAAGCTTTAAGTGCAAAGATTTTTAAACAAAAAATATATATGTAGTTAAAATTTCGCAGGCTTTTACACTCACACCAGCTCCATTTTTAAATAAGAACCATGTTTTTACAAAAAAATAAAACTTTTTTTTTATTGATTACACTTTCAGTAGATTTTAATTTAAGTGACTCGGTGTATCCAGGAGCGAGTTTTTTCCTCTGCAGACTCGCATTTGAATACGCCGCTGTAATGTTTTTGTTTTTTTTTTTTTTAAATTAATTATCTTAATTTTTTCACTTTCCTGTGTGTGTGTGTAAAAGTCTCTCAGCTTTCCCTGATAATTGGCTTTGAATTTGTCCCAAACTTTTAAAATGTCACTTTAAGAGGGAAAAAAAAAAGAAACTTGAAGCCCATTTTATTGTAATTGATATGTAGTAAAGTTTTTAAAGCACTGTCCAATTTGGTAAAAAAAAAAAAATAATAATAAAACTCCTCCCCTTTCACCCCCCCAAAACCGAGTTTGTCTTTTATTTATCTTTAATTATTAGTGAGTGGAGTAACGGTGAGTTCTCTGGGAAGTGGATTGTGAAGACGTGATGCTGTTGCAGTGGTCAGGATTCTGAGCTGCTGCGTGACCCAATCGGACACCTAAACACTCCTCACTGTTCTGTTCACAAATTTTAGTTAACTACCTGTTGTTTCTCTCTGGTATGTTTTCGGTAAATCATTAAGAAGAGACCGAACCCCGCTACGTTTCCCATCGTCTGCAGATCACATGTTTGAGGGTCACTGCGTTTGGTGCCACTTTAACGCTCCAGTGTTGTGGAAGCTAATTTTCTGCTCATTACACATTTTACTCAGTAAATAACAAACACACCTGAGGGAAATATTCCTGGTGCTCCAACCTGATGTTCTAAGTTAGGACTGATGTTTCATGTTTTTTGGTTAAATTTCTTGAGTGTTGTGTTTCTGTAAACAGTGAGATAGAGAACTACAAAATTATTCACAATGTTCCATAAAGTTTTTATTGCCAGTGAATCTAGAAACATCTTCGTATTGATAAGGATTCTATCAGTACACAACTTTTTATTAAATTATATGAAATCTGTTTAACTAGCAATAATAGTTTCAGTTTAATTTGTATAGCGCTTTTAACAATGGACATTGTCACAAACAGCTCTACAGAAATAAATACATTCCATATACATTGTAAATATGTGAATTTATCCCTAATCAGCGAGTCAGAGGTGATGGTGGTGAGGAAGAACTCCCTGAGATGATATGAGGAAGAAACCAGACTCAGGAACCCATCCTCATCTGAGTGACACCCGATAGAGCGATTATAAATCATTCCACCGTCGACAAACCTGAGTGAACGCGTGAGAGTGTCCAAACATCCCAGTTCACCACAACACTCTATGCCTGTGAAACCTCCAGACCTGCCCCTTAAGAAAAAACTTCACTAAAGGCTTGACTAAATAAATATGTTTTCAGCCGAGACTTAAACACTGAGACTGTGTCTGAGCCCCGAACACTAAGTGGAAGGCTGTTCCATAACTGTGGGGCTTTGTAAGAGAAATTTGAGGTACCATCAAATAGCCTTCAACTTTTGATCGAAGTAGACATGAAGGATCATAAAAGACCAAAAGTTCACTCAGGTACTGTGGCGCGAGACCATTTAGTGCTTTATAGGTCAATAGTAGTATTTTATAATCAATATGAAATTTGATTGGGAGCCAATGCAGTGTGGATAAGATAGGGGTGATGTGGTCATATCTTCTGGTTCTAGTAAGGACTCTCGCTGCTGCATTCTGGACTAACTGGAGCTTGTTTATGCTCCTACTAGAACATCCAGACAGTAAGGCATTACAATAATCCAACCTAGAGGTAACAAAAGCATGAACTAATTTTTCTGCATCGTGTATTGACAATATATTTCTTATTTTAGCAATATTTCTGAGATGAAAGAAATCGATCCTAGTGATATTATCTACATGAGCTTCAAAAGAAAGACTAGAGTCGATAATCACACCAAGGTCTTTTACTGCTGCACGTGATGAAACAGAAAGGCCATCCAGAGTTATTATGTAATCAGAAAGCTTACTTCTAGCTGCATGTGGTCCTAGTACAAGTACTTCTGTCTTGTCAGGATTAAGTAAGAGAAAGTTAATAAGCATCCAGTTTCTAATGTCTTTTACACATTCCTCAACTTTATTAAGCTGGTGTCTGTCATCTGGCTTTGCTGAAACATACAACTGTGTGTCATCAGCGTAACAGTGGAAGCTAATACCATGTTTATGAGTAATTTTGCCCAGAGGTAGCATATATAGAGAAAAGAGCAGTATTTAATTTAATGCTAGCCAGGGCAGACTGAATATTTGGGTTAAAGGAGTATGATGTGATGTTTGTAGGTGGAGTTTAAGTGTAAATAGTTTTTGTGATTCTAAAATTCTAAAAGCCATTATATCAATATGAGCTGATTAGCTTTAGCTGTTTACTACTGAACATTTATTAAAAATATTCAAAAATATGTTTCAGAATATTTATTTCAATAAAATGTGATTATTACAGAATGAAATAATTTTTAAGAAAGAAAAATAACAGTGGTTCAAAATAAGATGATTATAAACCCACAATCCAAGCCTATGTGATTTTAATATTTAGATTAATTGAATATATATTGTTTAAAATGGTTATAAATATAAATGTTACAGCTATAAGTGTAATAACTCAAACTGAAATGAGAAATACAATTACAGAAATTAGTATTTTTATTACTATAGATATATTTAAATAAAAAATGCAAGACTGACGAATAACCATGTAATCTCTGAGCTTGAGGAATTAAGTTTAATAATTTATTTAATTGTTTAAATTAAGTTTTAAACTCCTTAAGCAACGCATTCAAATGTTAAAAGAAAAACAGTGCTATTAGACAGTATTTCAGATTTGGTGAAATTCTGTTTAAGGTAAAGAGTTAAAGTAAATTTTAAAGTAAAATGAATGTATAGAGGTTCATGGAGAACATTTGATGTGACACAGAGCTTTATAGTGAGACTGACAGTTCATATCTTTCCATCTGTAGTGTTTCTGTGGAACGACGGCGCCGCAGTGCTGAGAGAGCTGATGCTCGGGCTGTTTCCCTTCATCCCAGTTGGAATACGGAAACACAGCCTTCCCATTGGCCCAAATCCAGAACCCGAAGAGACGGCTCTGTCTAAGCCCCACCCACACAGGCTCAGAGACACGCCTCCTCCTGAGCTCAGATGCTACCTCTTTCTGTTCAGCTTCAGAATCGATGTTCAGAATTCCAGCCCTGTTCCCTTCATGACAGTAATCCAGCGCTTTCTCCCAGCTCAGAGCCACATCACTCACATGGATGGAAGCTGATAGAGACAGAAAAACCCAAAAGGAGGAGGATGGTTTAGAGTGATATCAGAGACAGAGACTCACACCAGCTGTGTTCTAGTCATTATACAGAAGATTGCTGAGACGATTTTACTGTTTGGAACGTCAACACTTACTGTTGTAGCACAGAGGGTATTGAACATTACTGCATGGCACTGAATACCATTCCCTTGCAAACAGTTTTACACAGTTGTATGGTGATGATAAAGGTTGACCACTCGCCCAGTTTCTGTAGGTGGAGTTTCCTCCATCAGTCCACTGCCAGTCATCACGCAGCAGGCCGATCCAGAAGGGCGTGCTGCTGTTTAACCCTTTAATCTTCACCTCTTCATTTTGCTGCTGATCTCTGATGCTGACCAGGTCAGTGTATTTCCCCCTGCAGTAACGCTGAGCACCAAACCAGGTCTTATTCTCACGGATTAGATGATAATTAGGAGTCTGAGAAGAAGCAGCTGTGGGGGTGAAAACAACAAACAAACAAAAAAAACACTGTCAAACACTGGCCTCTTATTTGTGTGTTTACAATAATGACAGATTATCTTAAACATAATATATTTAAAAAATATATAAAAACATACATTAAAATATGTATATAAAGTCAGAAGTTACCTTGTTCATAGCACATGAAATATCTCGTCCCTGTGCACTGAAGACTTTCCCATGAACCATCAGCCTTCACAGCAGCACAGCAGCTCGATGTCCCACAATCCCCTGCCAGATTTCTGAATGTTACAGGATCACCATTAGACCATTTCTCACTGGAATCATTGCGATAGAGACCGATCCATCCTGCGTCATCAGCAGCCTTCATCATCATATTATACAGTTCAGTGTTGTCTTCATCAGAGTACAGAGTGACAAGGTCGATGTAATTTTCTCTGCAAGCTGCCCGAGCCTCAGTCTGATTCATTTCAACCGGAATGAAATGGAAGGTAGTGAGGCGGCTGTGGACTGGAGGAGAAAAGGCTGTGGAAGAAATTTCTCCTGTTAATGCAGCAGGACAGAGATGAAAGGAGGGAAATGTGATGTGGATGAACGGCTCATTATGTGTAAACTGTGAGAGTGAGAGTCACATGGACAGCTACTTGCCACCCATTCAGTAAACTTATATAACTATAACTCTCAGATTATGTGTGCCTATTTTTGGCTGTTTTTGATACCTAGGTTTAACATTTAATAAAATAAAAAATATTAAAAATCTCCTATTTTAATTAGTCATGTAGTGTTTTTGACTTGAACCTCTACTAGAAGGTCAGTCCATGGAATATCCACAATAACGTATGTACTGTATACAGTATACACTCATTTAATATTAACATAAATGTACATAATGCAGTAGGTGGGGCAGTAGGTGGTGCAGTAGATGCTGCAGTAGGTGCTGCAGTAAGTAGTGCAGTAAGTGCTGCAGTAGGTGGTGCAGTAGGGTTTGCAGTAAGTAGTGCAGTAGGTGGAGCAGTAGGTGGTGCAGTAGGTGTTGCAGTAAGTGGTGCAGTAGGTGGGGCAGTAGGTGGTGCAGTAGGTGGTGCAGTAAGTGGTGCAGTAAGTGGTACAGTAGGTGGGACAGTAGGTGGTGCAGTAGATGCTGCAGTAGGTGCTGCAGGAAGTAGTGCAGTAGGTGGAGCAGTAGGTGGAGCAGTAAGTGGTGCAGTAGGGTTTGCAGTAAGTAGTGCGGTAGGTGATGCGGTAGGTGTTGCGGTAGGTGGTGCAATAGGTGGAGCAGTAGGTCAAGCAGTAGGTGTTGCAGTAGGTGGTGCAGTAGGTGGAGCAGTAAGTGATGCAGTAAGTGGTGCAGTAGGTGGAGCAGTAGGTGTTGCAGTAGGTGGTGCAGTAGGTGGAGCAGTGGGTGGTGCAGTAGGTGGAGCAGTAGGTGTTGCAGTAGGTGGGGCAGTAGGTGGTGCAGTAGGTGATGCAGTAAGTGGTGCAGTAGGTGGGGCAGTAGGTAGAGCAGTAGGTGTTGCAGTAAGTGGTGCAGTAGGTGGGGCAGTAGGTGGAGGAGTAGGTGTTGCAGTAAGTGGGGCAGTAGGTGGAGGAGTAAGTGGTGCAGTAGGTGTTGCAGTAGGTGTTGCAGTAAGTGGTGCAGTAGGTGGAGCAGTAGGTGGAGCAGTAAGTGGTGCAGTAGGTGGGGCAGTAAGTGGTGCAGTAGGTGGAGCAGTAGGTGGTGCAGTAAGTGGTAGAGTAGGTGGTGCAGTAGGTGGAGCAGTAGGTGGTGCAGTAGGTGATGCAGTAGGTGGAGCAGTAGGTCGGGCAATAGGTGGAGCAGTAGGTGGAGCAGTAGGTTGAGCAGTAGGTTGAGCAGTAAGTGGTGCAGTAGGTGGAGCAGTAGGTTGAGCAGTAGGTGGTGCAGTAGGTGCTGCAGGAGGTGGTGCAGTAGGTGGAGCAGTAGGTGGAGCAGTAGGTGGTGCAGTAAGTGGTGCAGTAGGTGGAGCAGTAGGTTGAGCAGTAGGTGGGGCAGTAGGTGGTGCAGTAGTTGGTGCAGTAAGTGGTAGAGTAGGTGGTGCAGTAGGTGGTGCAGTAGGTGATGCAGTAGGTGGAGCAGTAGGTCGGGCAATAGGTGGAGCAGTAGGTGGAGCAGTAGGTGGGGCACTAGGTGGAGCAGTAGGTGCTGCAGTAGGTGATGCAGTAGGTGGTGCAGTAGGTGTTGCAGTAGGTGGGGCAGTAGGTGTTGCAGTAGGTGGGGCAGTAGGTGGGGAAATAAGTGGAGCAGTAGGTGATGCAGTAAGTGGGGCAGTAGGTGTTGCAGTAGGTGGGGCAGTAGGTGATGCAGTAGGTGGGGAAGTAAGTGGAGCAGTAGGTGATGCAGTAAGTGGGGCAGTAGGTGGAGCAGTAGGTGATGCAGTAGATGCTGCAGTAGGTGGAGCAGTAGGTGGGGAAGTAAGTGGAGCAGTAAGTGGTGCAGTAAGTGGTGCAGTAGGTGGGACAGTAGGTGATGCAGTAGATGCTGCAGTAGGTGGAGCAGTAGGTGGTGCAGTAAGTGCTGCAGTAGGTCGTGCAGTAGGTGATGCGGTAGGTGCTGCAGTAGGTGTTGCAGTAGGTGATGCAGTAAGTGGTGCAGTAGGTGGTGCAGTAGGTGGAGCAGTAGGTGGGGCAGTAGGTGGAGCAGTAGGTGGAGCAGTAGGTGGGGCAGTAGGTTGGGCAGTACGTGTTGCAGTAGGTGGAGCAGTAGGTGGAGCAGTAGGTGGTGCAGTAAGTGGGGCAGTAGGTGGTGCAGTAAGTGGGGCAGTAGGTGGTGCAGTAGGTGGAGCAGTAGGTGATGCAGTAGGTGGAGCAGTAGGTGGTGCAGTAGGTGGGGCAGTAGGTGGAGCAGTAGGTGTGGCAGTAGGTGATGCAGTAAGTGGAGCAGTAGATGGTTCAGTAGGTGTTGCAGTAGGTGGGGCAGTAGGTGATGCAGTAGGTGGAGCAGTAGGTGGAGCAGTAGGTGGAGCAGTAGGTGGTGCAGTAAGTGGTGCAGTAGGTCGGGCAGTAGGTGGAGCAGTAGGTGGGGCAGTAGGTTGGGCAGTACGTGTTGCAGTAGGTGGAGCAGTAGGTGGAGCAGTAGGTGGTGCAGTAAGTGGGGCAGTAGGTAGAGCAGTAGGTGGTGCAGTAAGTGGTGCAGTAGGTCAGGCAGTATGTGGAGCAGTAGGTGGGGCAGTAGGTGGTGCAGTAAGTGGTGCAGTAGGTGTTGCAGTAGGTGGAGCAGTAAGTGGTGCAGTAGGTGATGCAGTAGGTGGGGCAGTAGGTGGAGCAGTAGGTTGAGCAGTAGGTGGGGCAGTAGGTGGTGCAGTAGGTGGAGCAGTAAGTGATGCAGTAAGTGGGGCAGTAGGTGGAGCAGTAGGTGATGCAGTAAGTCGGGCAGTAGGAGGAGCAATAGGTGGAGCAGTAGGTGATGCAGTAGGTGGGGCAGTAGGTGGAGCAGTAGGTGATGCAGTAAGTGGTGCAGTAGGTGTTGCAGTAGGTGGTGCAGTAGGTGATGCAGTAGGTGTTGCAGTAGGTGGAGCAGTAGGTGGGGCAGTAAGTGATGCAGTAGGTGGAGCAGTAAGTGGAGCAGTAGGTGGAGCAGTAGGTGGGGCAGTAAGTGATGCAGTAGGTGGGGCAGTAGGTGGAGCAGTAGGTGGAGCAGTAGGTGATGCAGTAGGTGGAGCAGTAGGTGGAGCAGTAAGTGGTGCAGTAGGTGGAGCAGTAAGTGATGCAGTAAGTGGTGCAGTAGGTGTTGCAATAGGTGATGCAGTAGGTGGAGCAGTAGGTCGAGCAGTAGGTGGGGCAGTAGGTGGTGCAGTAGGTGGAGCAGTAAGTGATGCAGTAAGTGGGGCAATAGGTGGAGCAGTAGGTGATGCAGTAAGTCGGGCAGTAGGTGGAGCAGTAGGTGATGCAGTAGGTGTTGCAGTAGGTGGAGCAGTAAGTGGAGCAGTAGGTGGAGCAGTAGGTGGGGCAGTAAGTGATGCAGTAGGTGGGGCAGTAGGTGGAGCAGTAGGTGGAGCAGTAGGTGATGCAGTAGGTGGAGCAGTAGGTGGAGCAGTAAGTGGTGCAGTAGGTGTTGCAATAGGTGATGCAGTAGGTGGAGCAGTAGGTCGAGCAGTAGGTGGGGCAGTAGGTGGTGCAGTAGGTGGAGCAGTAAGTGATGCAGTAAGTGGGGCAGTAGGTGGAGCAGTAGGTGATGCAGTAAGTCGGGCAGTAGGTGGAGCAGTAGGTGTTGCAGTAGGTGTTGCAGTAAGTGTTGCAGTAGGTGTTGCAGTAGGTGGTGCAGTAGGTACAGCAGTAAGTGGTACAGTAGGTGTTGCAGTAGGTGGAGCAGTAGGTGTTGCAGTAGGTGGGGCTGCAGTAGGTGGAGCAGTAGGTGGTGCAGTAGGTGGAGCAGTAGGTGTTGCAGTAAGTCGTGCAGTAGGTGTTGCAGTAAGTGGTGCAGTAGGTGTTGCAGTGGGTGGTGCAGTAGGTGTTGCAGTAGGTGAAGCAGTAGGTGTTGCAGTAGGTGGGGCTGCAGTAGGTGGAGCAGTAGGTGTTGCAGTAGGTGGGGCAGTAGGTGGTGCAGTAGGTGGAGCAGTAGGTGTTGCAGTAGGTGGGGCAGTAGGTGGGGCAGTAAGTGTTGCAGTAGGTGGTGCAATAGGTGGAGCAGTAGGTGGTGCAATAGGTGGAGCAGTACGTGGGGCAGTAAGTGTTGCAGTAGGTGGAGCAGTAGGTGTTGCAGTAGGTGTTGCAGTAAGTGGAGCAGTGGGTGGTGCAGTAGGTGGAGCAGTAGGTGTTGCAGTAGGTGGGGCAGTAGGTGGTGCAGTAGGTGGAGCAGTAGGTGGAGCAGTAAGTGTTGCAGTAGGTGGAGCAGTAGGTGGAGCAGTAGGTGTTGCAGTAGGTGGAGCAGTAGGTGTTGCAGTAGGTGGGGCTGCAGTAGGTGGAGCAGTAGGTGGTGCAGTAGGTGGGGCAGTAGGTGGTGCAGTAGGTGGAGCAGTAGGTGTTGCAGTAAGTCGTGCAGTAGGTGTTGCAGTAAGTGGTGCAGTAGGTGTTGCAGTGGGTGGTGCAGTAGGTGTTGCAGTAGGTGAAGCAGTAGGTGTTGCAGTAGGTGGGGCTGCAGTAGGTGGAGCAGTAGGTGTTGCAGTAGGTGGGGCAGTAGGTGGTGCAGTAGGTGGAGCAGTAGGTGTTGCAGTAGGTGGGGCAGTAGGTGGTGCAGTAGGTGGTGCAATAGGTGGAGCAGTAGGTGGGGCAGTAAGTGTTGCAGTAGGTGTTGCAGTAGGTGGAGCAGTAGGTGTTGCAGTAGGTGTTGCAGTAAGTGGAGCAGTGGGTGGTGCAGTAGGTGGAGCAGTAGGTGTTGCAGTAGGTGGGGCAGTAGGTGGTGCAGTAGGTGGAGCAGTAGGTGGAGCAGTAGGTGTTGCAGTAGGTGGGGCAGTAGGTGGTGCAGTAGGTGGTGCAATAGGTGGAGCAGTAGGTGGGGCAGTAAGTGTTGCAGTAGGTGTTGCAGTAGGTGGAGCAGTAGGTGTTGCAGTAGGTGTTGCAGTAAGTGGAGCAGTGGGTGGTGCAGTAGGTGGAGCAGTAGGTGTTGCAGTAGGTGGGGCAGTAGGTGGGGCAGTAGGTGGAGCAGTAGGTGGAGCAGTAGGTGTTGCAGTAGGTGGAGCAGTAGGTGGTGCAGTAGGTGGAGCAGTAGGTGGAGCAGTAAGTGTTGCAGTAGGTGTTGCAGTAGGTGGGGCAGTAAGTGTTGCAGTAGGTGTTGCAGTAGGTGTTGCAGTAAGTGGTGCAGTAGGTAGAGCAGTAAGTGGTGCAGTAGGTGGGGCAGTAAGTGGTGCAGTAGGTAGAGCAGTAAGTGGTGCAGTAGGTGGGGCAGTAAGTGGTGCAGTAGGTAGAGCAGTAAGTGGTGCAGTAGGTGGGGCAGTAAGTGGTGCAGTAGGTAGAGCAGTAAGTGGTGCAGTAGGTGGAGCAGTAGGTGGTGCAGTAGGTGGGGCAGTAGGTGTTGCAGTAGGTGTTGCAGTAGGTGGAGCAGTAAGTGGTGCAGTAGGTGGTGCAGTAGGTGGGGCAGTAGGTGTTGCAGTAGGTGTTGCAGTAGGTGGAGCAGTAGGTGGTGCAGTAGGTGGAGCAGTAGGTGGAGTAGTAAGTGTTGCAGTAGGTGTTGCAGTAGGTGGAGCAGTAAGTGTTGCAGTAGGTGTTGCAGTAGGTGTTGCAGTAGGTGTTGCAGTAGGTGGAGCAGTAAGTCGTGCAGTAGGTGTTGCAGTAAGTGGAGCAGTAGGTGTTGCAGTAGGTGGGGCAGTAAGTGGTGCAGTAGGTGGGGCAGTAAGTGGTGCAGTAGGTAGAGCAGTAAGTGGTGCAGTAGGTGGGGCAGTAGGTGTTGCAGTAGGTGGAGCAGTAGGTGGAGCAGTAGTTGGGGCAGCAGATATGAATTTTACTTGCAAATATATAACATGTAAATGTGTCTGTGTTTTCATTCTGACAGCCTTAACACACACACACACACACACACACACACACACACACCCACACACACACACACACACACACACACACACACACACACAATGATGATGATTATGGAGGTCTGTAGTTGCTCAGATTTATATGAATAAAACACACACCAATGTCTGATCATCACAATCAAAGGTTTAGTCCGTTAATGCGCGTGCTGTCACTTCCGGTTTTTACACCTTTGATAGACACCGCGTCCCGGATCGCAGCATCATCATCAGGTTCACATGAAGAATGAAGATGCTCCAGTGTAACACACACACACACACACACACACACACACACACACACACACACACACACACTGGTTTTACACAACACTCCTCCATGAGCTGCAGTAACACATTTCTACCAGAGACGTCTCCAAACTGCTGAACCACTAGAAGTTACATACTGCAGCTTTAATGTGGCTGCTGAGTGAAGCTCGATGTGCTGCAGGACAAACTGCAGCTTCTGTCATTATTAAACAGAAAATAAACACATTTCTACTGTATTTTCTTTAAAAGTTACAAATGACTAAAATAAAGACTTAAATAGAGCTAAGTGGAAATAATAAATGTGGTCATTTTCGCCACATACACCTGTAATTCTAATTCAAAATTCTAATTAAAAATGATTTAACGTTTTCAATACTTTTCCATTATTAATGGTTCGCTTGTGATGTTTTTGTCCATGCTCCTCTGTGCTGATCTACCAAACTCACTCATGCAGTGAACGGTTACGCAAATATCATCCTGAAGGCATCATCACGGCCACTGGCTTTATGGTTTCTGTCAGTTTTATGGATTAATACAACAACAATAAGCCTCTGATCTCTGACACTCAGTAGGAAAGAGTTCATTTATTACAACATGTCAGGATCTTTCATACTGTAAACACATCATCATCATCACACACACACACACACACACACACACATACACACACTGTTTAAAATGATCAAACTTTTGTCCTGAATATCTTCACATTTCAAAATATACTCCAGTCTCTACAAATTAAATATTTTAATAATGCTTATCAATTAGAATTCAGTATTTACCTGAAAGCAGGAGGAACACGACTGACACGGTTACCATGGTGACGCCAGTGCTGAGGTGATGTGCTGTGTGTTTAAAGTCCAACATCAGTTCATAATAATAATAACAACAATGATAATAATAATAATAATAATAATAATAATGCTTTACTGACCAGGTACACTAGTGTACACCAGGGATTTGACTTGGCTGTTAAGTTTATAGACACATTACAATAACACACGACTGCTATCAACAGGGTGTGAATTTGCCAATAACTAATCAGTGATATGAGAAAGTGATCAGGTGAACAGATCCAGGTAAAGTGCTGCAGTCTTACCTGATGAGGTGCTCGCTGCTGAATGGAGTCTTAATGTTCAGATCAAACCCCTTTAACATCCAAATCATCACGTGTTCAGGGTGAACAGGAGCTGATGAGCTAATACGTGTGTGTCATTAACAGAAAAAAGGAAAAAAGTTGTAACCTTCCTCAGGTAAATGAGCTGAAGCGCTCCTGTGTCATGGTGAGAGGCGTTATGGCCACTGCGGACTCGCAGGATTAATGATTAAACTCAAATATCACCATGAATATCATCCGAGTGTACTAATGATTACTTGTTAAAAGAGGAACTGCTCATATACTCTCATTACACATGAAGATAAATATAACAAGAGGATGAAAAAAGCCTGAAATATGTGTATAATGTGATTTATGTATAACACAGGTCGTGTATTATAACATTATAAACTCATTATCTTTATCAGTAAGAGTTTAAAGACAGCAAATCAATAAATTACGCATAATAAATGCACTGTATATCAATATGTAGTTTATGAAAGTATTATATCTCACACTCTGGTACAATGATATAATAAATTCCTGATATGATAATAATCCAACCCAAAGCAACATGACGGTTTAAATCTTCCTGTTTTGAAGAAATCAACATTAAACTCCAGATAACAGTGTGAGTGTGAGAGTCGAGTCAGTGTGTAAAGTGGAAAGCGTAGAATATTGTTTAAAGTGGATTTGTGAAGAGGAATCACTCTGAACCTTCAGCAGTTTATTAGAATGTAGAAACACCACTTTCTCTCATTTACACTCTTTATAAAGATCTTTAAACTTCCTGCAGCTCATTTCACCTGCAAATCATCTTTAATAGCAGCGTATCGTAACGTTTACACTGTGACTATATTTTCCATTTCCTGATCATTATACACTGTCATACTGATATAATCAGCATCACACACCTGACGTTTATGCAGTGTGATATCACACAGGTGTTCCAGCACTAATCAACAAGACTTTAGAGATTTCTGTTATACATTTTATATTGTAATGTTTAATGAGGAGCGTAAGTGGCGTCAGATAGAACAATGCATTTCGAGCTGTACTGTAATGTGGAAATATCATCACAGCCCTGTTTCACACCCAGACACAAGGCCTAATAATGACCCATGACCCTGTTTAAAGTCAGAACAAAGCAGTAAATCAGACTGAATCAGTTTGCTAGAAGGAATGTGGCCTATATGGACTGTATTTATATTTGAATAAGGTGCTTTCTGCTTTCACACACACTTTATACACACACACACACACACACACACACACACACACACACACACACACGTTCCTCCTTCATGATTGTAACGTGTCAGGAGTTAACATGGAAACAGCTTGAATAGTTTAAATCTAAAGCTTGTTTATTAGGTGATGAAGCTGTTTGTGTGTAAATCAGGTGAAGTTTGTGTGTTAGCATTGAGAATGGAATGGTGTCTTTAATGTGCTGCTTTTCTGAACTTTTTTCTGAACGAATGGACGAATGGACATGAAATTTTGGGTTGAAGTTACTAAAATAATCCATAAGTGAATACGTGTGTGATGTGACAACCTTCAGTTGTGTTACATTATGTAAATCCCTCTGTGTTTATGATCCACACACCATCTCTCTCCTTCTTCTGCTTTCATACAGAAACATTTGCATGTGGTTTGTGCTGCAGCTTCTGTTTCCTCCATGACTTCATTTCCCGCATGTTGGCTCTCTGCTGAGGAAATAATCCGCATTTATACTCATGCTGTGAAACTTTATTTAAATAGTACAGGAAATATAAAAATATAAAAATAAGGAATGACTTTTATTATTAATCTCCAGGTAAAAAGATGTGAGTCCAACCTGAATGCGGATTTGTAAAAGCTTTAATAAAGTCATCATGCACGTTAAGGCTCAGTTCCAGTACAGGTTTTAAGTAAGGAATAACACACTCCGGACTGTGCTGTTAAATGAAAATAATCCACAAAGGGGAAGGTGAGTGGCCTTAGCCCCCAAAGTGGATTACTTTCATTTAACAGCAGGAACTGGAGTGTGTCATTCCACTTACACCACAGAGATTTACCCTCATTTACACTGTTTATTTATTACTGAACGATATGTCGCACATTTTAACAGTTTATAGTTAGATTTAATGTTGAGGAAAGTCTGAGAGACATGTTAGGTCCTGGTCTCACTGACATTATAGCTGCGATAAACAGTCACTCCCTCACCAGTTCTCTCTCTCTCTCTCTCTCTCCCCTCCTGAATACTTTCGTGTCTTTGGTTGTTCCTCACAGGGGAACTCTGAGAAGCAAAGAACCCCTAACCCCATTGTTTCTAAGACAGTGTGTGTCACTGTACTTTCTAAATGTCTCAGTGTGTGTGTGCGTGTGTGTGTGTGTGTGTGCGTGTGTGTGGTTGGGTGGAGGTTCATGGAGAACATTTGATGTGACACAGAGCTTTATAGTGAGACTGACAGTCCATATCTTTCCATCTGTAGTGTTTCTGTGGAACGACGGCGCCACAGTGCTGAGAGAGCTGATGCTCAGGCTGTTTCCCTTCATCCCAGTTGGAATACGGAAACACAGCCTTCCCATTGGCCCAAATCCAGAACCCGAAGAGACGGCTCTGTCTAAGCCCCACCCACACAGGCTCAGAGACACGCCTCCTCCTGAGCTCAGATGCTACCTCTTTCTGTTCAGCTTCAGAATCGATGTTCAGAATTCCAGCCCTGTTCCCTTCATGACAGTAATCCAGCGCTTTCTCCCAGCTCAGAGCCACATCACTCACATGGATGGAAGCTGATAGAGACAGAAAAACCCAAAAGGAGGAGGATGGTTTAGAGTGATATCAGAGACAGAGACTCACACCAGCTGTGTTCTAGTCATTATACAGAAGATTGCTGAGACGATTTTACTGTTTGGAAAGTCAACACTTACTGCTGTAGCACAGAGCAGGATTCAGATCAGTGCATGACCATGAAAACCATTTTCCTCCACTCAGTATTGCACAGTCAGTTGGTGGTGATGATTGCTGAGGTTCACCAATCCACCAGTTTCTGTAGGTGGAGTTTCCTCCATCAGTCCACTGCCAGTCATCACGCAGCAGGCCGATCCAGAAGGACGTGCTGCTGTTTAACCCTTTAATCTTCACCTCTTCATTTTGCTGCTGATCTCTGATGCTGACCAGGTCAGTGTATTTCCCCCTGCAGTAACGCTGAGCTTCATACCAGGTCTTACTCTCAAGGATTAGATGATAATTAGGAGTCTGAGAAGAAGCAGCTGTGGAAGGTGCAAAAATAAGAAATTCATATTTTTATATATTGCATTTTGTATTTAGTAGTTAAACTGTAATGAATTCTCAAATAACCTTGAGTTACCTTGTTCATAGCACATGAAATATCTCGTCCCTGTGCACTGAGCACTTTCCCATGAACCATCAGGTTTCATAGCAGCACAGCAGCTCGATGTCCCACAATCCCCTGCCAGATTTCTGAATGTTACAGGATCACCATTAGACCATTTCTCACTGAACTGACCGCGACAGAGACCGATCCAGCCGTAACTGATACCAGCCTTTATCACCAGTTTAGCCATTATAGTGTTGTCTTCATCAGAGTACAGAGTGACGAGGTCGGTGTAATTTTCTCTGCAAGCTGCCCGAGCCTCAGTCTGATTCATTTTTTCCTTAATGAAATGGAAGGTAGTGAGGCGGCTGTGGACTGGAGGAGAAAAGGCTGTGGAAGAAATTTCTCCTGTTAATGCAGCAGGACAGAGATGAAAGGAGGGAAATGTGATGTGGATGAACGGCTATGTGCTGTTTTCCATTCAGACTGAGAGACTGTTTGCAGCTCCAGAACAGCGGTCTGTTGGTGAAGTGACTCAGAAAAGTGGAAACACTGTGATGTGAACAGCTGGAGCTTTATACACATGTGAAACAGCGAATGTCGTGATCTGCATATACTTCATGTACTTCACAGTATTTATTGGTGTCACTGACAACAGGTGTATGTCTAATATGATGATAAGTATAATGAGGAGCAGCGGGTGATTTCTTTGTTTTGGGCGGATAGAGAATCCATGTCTCATCCATTCCATCCATGTTTTTTGGAATAAGAAATTGAAAAAAAGTTTTTTCTTTTTTATATTTTTAATTTCTATAAAGCAAGCATGGATTGTTTCATATAAAACTGTCAGATGGCAGGGGCAGACACAAATGCAGGTAAAAAACACTTTGTTTATAAAGCTGGCAGACAAATCTAAATCATAAGACAAACTCAGTATCAAAAAACAAGCAATGGTCAGGGGATGAGCAAACAGCATAGACTAGGCAAAACAGGAATCAAAACCAGAAGAACCAGAAACAATATCAAAACCAGGGTGTCAGAATTACAAAATACAATGGCTTAGTAATGACTGATAATAAATACACACCTCGTATACTTCACAGTGAGTGTGTGGACTAGGACTCCTTATATACTGTGCGTGTGATTGTGAGTGATTGGATTCAGGTGTGTGTGATTGGAAGGACAGTGAGCTTGAACGTGAGAGAGTTCATGAGTGCTGGGTTTGGGTAGTCTGTGGTGGCCATGTTTGTAGGCTGCATTGTGTTCTGGGAGTTGTACTGTCCAATCTACAACCCCCCTTCCCATGTAACACTACTTCTGGGAGCAAGGCATTTCCTAATCCTTCCCCTGGCTCTTGGACACACGATCAGGGTGGCAAGTATGAAACTCTTGACACAGCAGTGGGTCAGGACATTGTGGGCTGGAACCTACCATCTTTCTTCTTGTTTGGCCACACTCTCGACAAAATATTGGAGTTTTCCCTCCTCTCTGTGAGTGTTAAGGATTTCTCTGATTGCATAAGCTGGTTCTCCCTCAATGTCAAGGGGTGCTAGGGATGAAGAAGGAGGGATGCCTTTGGTGAGGGGACCTGGTGTGACTGGCTTTACCCTGCAAATGGTGGAGGTCAAGTTTGTAGGTTACCTCATTGATTATCTGGAAGATCTTGAACAGACTGATGTAGTGGTGTGACAGCTTCCTGCACCCTAGGGTGACACGGATGTCATTGGTGGACAGCCATACCCGATCGCCTGGCTTGTAGTGATGAGTTTCCCCCCAGCGCCAGTCACCAAATTTGTTAGTTACTTGGGCAGTGTGTTTGAGGTGCTGTTGTGCCATTTCCCATACCTCCTCACTCTGCCTAAGCCAGTTGTTGACAGTTGGTGAGTCTGTTGGGTTGGCGTTCCACAGGAATAGAGGGGGTTTATAGCCAAGGATACATTCGAATGAGGTGAATTTACTAGCAAAGTGCTGGGCAGAGAATTTTGGATGTACTCTGCCCATGGAAGGTATCGTGTCCAGTCATCCTGATTGTTGGCATCCAACATCCTCAGGAATCAGCTGATCTCTTGACCTGGCTGTTGGCTTTGGGATGGTACCTGTAAGTTAGGCTGACAGAAATCCCCAGTTTTTTGATGAATCCTACCCATACTTGGGACATGAATTGGGCTCCCCGGTCACTCGCAATGTCCTCCGGGATGCCAAAGTACCTGAACACATGGTTAAAGATAAGCTTTGCAGTCTTGAAGGTTGAAGGGAGTCCAAGGAGGAACTTGGAAAAATGGTCTACTATTACCATAATGACTGTGTTGTTCTGAATCATGGGGAGGTCACTGACAAAGTTAATGGCTATATGTGACCATGGTCACTGTGGCATGGGCAAGGGGTATAGCTTACCCAGGGGCAGGGTTCAGGGTTCTTTGGCTTGGGCACATGAAGAGCATGATGAGATAAACCTATGGATATCTTGTAGCATATGGGGCCACCAGCATTTACACTGAAGGAATTCGTGTGTTCTGTGAATGCTGGGGTATCGAGTAGCTGGGGAGATGAGAGCACATGTGATCAGTTTGTCTCTCAGGTGAGAAAGCACATATTTATTGTCTGCTGGGCATTGTGCAGGAACTCTCACCTCTGGTGTTTTCTCTATCTCTCAATCACTGTCCCAGGTTATAGTCCCTACAAAGTGTGATTGTGGTAGGATATACTCCTCGGTGGTTTCTCAGGGAGGAGCTGGATAGGGATGGCAGAGAGAGTCAGCTTTTGTATTCCTGGAGCCCAGTCTGTAGGAGATGGTAAACTAAATTTTTTTTAAAAAAAATAGGGCGCATTGTGCTTGGCGAGAGTTCAGGATATTCACTGAATATACTCTTGAATATACTCTTAAGTTCTTGTGGTCTGTAAAAATTGAGAATGGATGAGGGGCCCCCCGAACCAGTGGCAGCATTCCTCCAGGGCCAATTTCATGGCAAGGACTTCTCTGTTGATATTGTCTTAGTTGCATTTGGCTGGGGATAGCTTCCTGGAAAAGAAGGCCACGGGGTTGCGCTTGGGTTTCTCTCCAAACCTCTGCGACAGGATGGCCCCCCAACCCTGTTTCAGAGGCATCCACCTCCACTATGAAAGGCTTGGAAGGATCAGGGTGTTTTAGAATGGGATTCTTAAGAACAATTAAGAATGCTTGGTTTTCTGAGGGGTTCCAGTGAAGTGTCTTGGGTCCTTTCTTAAGCAGAGAGATTACGGGTGAGGCAATGGTGCTGAAACTAAAAGTTTGCAAACCCTAAGAATCTTTGTAGTTCCTAAATAGTGGTTGGAACAGGATAGTTTGTAACGGCTGTGACCCTTCCTTGGTCCATAAATACCCTTTCTAGGGTGATGATATATCTTAAACATGAGCGCGTCTGAAACTTTTCTCCCCTTTAACGTAGAGTTGGTTCTCCAAGAGCCAGGCAAGGACCTTTCTGGCATGGTGGATGTGTGTTTCTTTACTTGGGAAATAGATCAAGATATTGTCAAAATATGC
>NC_069730.1:273228-308228 GCF_027358585.1 Pangasianodon hypophthalmus
GTACTTCACCTGGGCTTGTGCCTTAGCTAATATGACGGATTGTGAGCAGGTTGGTTTGGGCATTGTGCTGCTGATGGTTTCAAAACATATTTCAAGCCATTGCATAAACTCTCACCATCTTTTTCCACACTCTTTTTCTGACTCCTGAGTGATGCTCAGGATTCAGGATGCAGGAAGAAGTGCAAACTGCAGGAAAGTGAACTGCTGTTATCTTGGAAAGGACTTTGCATTAGAACACAATGCTTTCTAGGTAAATTGTGCACCTGAAGTCTACACGGATGTTGGCTTCATCACTCATCTATTAATCGACAGAGTAACAGAATGGGTGTGAAGATGACCAAATGAACATGAGAATGCTAAAAACACTACTGCATTTAATTCACTTCAGTTCACTTTGTATAGGTTTTGTCCCAAAGCAGCTGGAACTGGACTTTAATCTGGGTCCAGAAAGCTTGCTTCTTTTTGTCCCTTATTACTCTAACAGTGGGAGACATATTACACGGCTAGCTCTGGAAAAAGACTTAAAAATTGGGTAAAATCAAAAGTTTGACATCTTTTACTTTATACTTTAATAATACAGTTTTTCTCCGTGTTACACCCACTGAATCCTGTATTGTATAAAGAACATACAGTATAACACTATAACACTCAGTTCTGCTCCAAAATACCTTCAATAATACAATCAACACAAAGTCTGTGTTATACAGCATGAGTATAAATGTGGATTATTTCCTCAGCAGAGAGCCAACATGCGGGAAATGAAGTCATGGAGGAAACAGAAGCTGCAGCACAAACCACATGCAAATGTTTCTGTATGAAAGCAGAAGAAGGAGAGAGATGGTGTGTGGATCATAAACACAGAGGGATTTACATAATGTAACACAACTGAAGGTTGTCACATCACACACGTATTCACTTATGGATTATTTTAGTAACTTCAACCCAAAATTTCATGTCCATTCGTCCATTCGTTCAGAAAAAAGTTCAGAAAAGCAGCACATTAAAGACACCATTCCATTCTCAATGCTAACACACAAACTTCACCTGATTTACACACAAACAGCTTCATCACCTAATAAACAAGCTTTAGATTTAAACTATTCAAGCTGTTTCCATGTTAACTCCTGACACGTTACAATCATGAAGGAGGAACGTGTGTGTGTGTGTGTGTGTGTGTGTATAAAGTGTGTGTGAAAGCAGAAAGCACCTTATTCAAATGTAAATACAGTCCAAATAGGCCACATTCCTTCTAGCAAACTGATTCAGTCTGATTTACTGCTTTGTTCTGACTTTAAACAGGGTCATGGGTCATTATTAGGCCTTGTGTCTGGGTGTGAAACAGGGCTGTGATGATATTTCCACATTACAGTACAGCTCGAAATGCATTGTTCTATCTGACGCCACTTACGCTCCTCATTAAACATTACAATATAAAATGTATAACAGAAATCTCTAAAGTCTTGTTGATTAGTGCTGGAACTCCTGTGTGATATCACACTGCATAAACGTCAGGTGTGTGATGCTGATTATATCAGTATGACAGTGTATAATGATCAGGAAATGGAAAATATAGTCACAGTGTAAACGTTACGATACGCTGCTATTAAAGATGATTTGCAGGTGAAATGAGCTGCAGGAAGTTTAAAGATCTTTATAAAGAGTGTAAATGAGAGAAAGTGGTGTTTCTACATTCTAATAAACTGCTGAAGGTTCAGAGTGATTCCTCTTCACAAATCCACTTTAAACAATATTCTACGCTTTCCACTTTACACACTGACTCGACTCTCACACTCACACTGTTATCTGGAGTTTAATGTTGATTTCTTCAAAACAGGAAGATTTAAACCGTCATGTTGCTTTGGGTTGGATTATTATCATATCAGGAATTTATTATATCATTGTACCAGAGTGTGAGATATAATACTTTCATAAACTACATATTGATATACAGTGCATTTATTATGCGTAATTTATTGATTTGCTGTCTTTAAACTCTTACTGATAAAGATAATGAGTTTATAATGTTATAATACACGACCTGTGTTATACATAAATCACATTATACACATATTTCAGGCTTTTTTCATCCTCTTGTTATATTTATCTTCATGTGTAATGAGAGTATATGAGCAGTTCCTCTTTTAACAAGTAATCATTAGTACACTCGGATGATATTCATGGTGATATTTGAGTTTAATCATTAATCCTGCGAGTCCGCAGTGGCCATAACGCCTCTCACCATGACACAGGAGCGCTTCAGCTCATTTACCTGAGGAAGGTTACAACTTTTTTCCTTTTTTCTGTTAATGACACACACGTATTAGCTCATCAGCTCCTGTTCACCCTGAACACGTGATGATGTGGATGTTAAAGGGGTTTGATCTGAACATTAAGACTCCATTCAGCAGCGAGCACCTCATCAGGTAAGACTGCAGCACTTTACCTGGATCTGTTCACCTGATCACTTTCTCATATCACTGATTAGTTATTGGCAAATTCACGCGCTGCTTTTATCATTTCCACTTCACACCACACAGAGAGCTGCTCTCTGACAAAAAGCCCTTCCTCTGGGCGCAAGTCATGTTTACTATTATTATTATTATTATTATTATTATTAGTAGTAGTAGTAGTAGTAGTAGTAGTAGTAGTATTATTATTGCCATAACCCTTTCTCTGCCACATTGTACTCTGTACAACATTCTTCTTTTTTATGTACTGTATAATAGTTGTATATAATCTCTATTTCTGTTGATAGCAGTCGTGTGTTATTGTAATGTGTCTATAAACTTAACAGCCAAGTCAAATCCCTGGTGTACACTAGTGTACCTGGTCAGTAAAGCATTATTATTATTATTATTATTATTATGAACTGATGTTGGACTTTAAACACACAGGACATCACCTCAGCACTGGCGTCACCATGGTAACCGTGTCAGTCGTGTTCCTCCTGCTTTCAGGTAAATACTGAAATCTAATCTATAAACTGTAAAGAATCCTATTCAGCTCTAAACTAAAGGTGTGCATCAGATCTGGACCCCAGTAAAACTTAAGTGCAAGATTTTTTTTAAAACTGGTTATTCTTTTTCTCTCTGGACTTTTTTTTTTTTTTTTTTAAATCCTGTTAACTTTGGCTGCTCCTGGACTGTTAAAGCCTAAGCAAGTACGTTACACACAATAATTAAAAACACAACTGGTCTGTTTCTGATGTTCAATTATAAGAGAAAAAAAACAGCTTAGTCATGTTTAAATGATTGATTTGTTAATATTTTGATGAACCAGAACAGCTGAGCTCATTAGAAAGTCAGTGAAAGTATCATGTTAGTCATGTGGGTTTAAAACAATAAAAAACAACAACAATAACAACACACTAACTCATTTTACTTAAAATCCATATTTAGTGTTTGGAAGAAAAGAAATGAATTAATTTAATTTTTTTTTTTTACATCTTGCCAGGTCAGAGCAAGTCCACTCACTGTCTGTGTTTATTGAGGCATGATTAAATATAATAATGATTTATGGTGATGGAAGTAGAGCATTATTGATGTGAAGTGTCCCGTGTAGCTGAATTTCCTCCATTAAACAGTTTGGTGTGAATTTGCACAACAGCAGCATCAGCTAAAACATCACAGTGTCTGTTAATTCTCCTCTCTCTGAGAACAAGTTTATATTATAAAATATATTATATAAGGCTCCACAGGCTGTAAGAGTTTATTATCATCACTGTTTACGATGCTCCTGCAAAATGGAGACGTTACTGTGGTCCTGCGCATGTAAAAGCCAAACCTCTGCTGACTGAACAGCAAATTAAATCTGTAGAAAACTCTCTTCAGCTCACTAACAGTTTTATCTCCTCGGTGAAATTACTGATAAAATACTGATTAAAGAAGGGCTTTTACATTTTACCAGACAACAAAACAACAAATCAGCATCATGAGGAAATGAACTCCCTTTAATTTTAATGATTTGTTAATGAGAATGTGATGAAATAATAAAAAAACAACAACATTGTATGGACTTTGGCACCTCATATGATGAGGAAATGAAGAAAAGTGTTTCTGTCCCTCTGAGCTGAGCGAGACTTCGCATCTGAGAGTTTATCAACTAATTCTGTTTCAGCAACACTGCTATTGTGGTATAATAATGCAGAGTTTTAATCATTGAGGTGTTTAAAATTTCATACTGAGGTTTGTTAGAATATTAGTTTGTGTATGATAAATAAAAAAGAAGAAAAAATACATTTCAGACATGTGATGTAGGATGTGGTTATAAAAGCAGTGTGAAAATAGTCTTTAAATATTCTATATTCATAAAAACAACAAAAATGAAATCAGAACACATTTGTGCAAGTTTATTTGTTTGTTTGTTGTTAAATGTCAGTGTTAAAATTAAATTTTGAGTAGAGAGTCTCTGATTGTTTCACAACATAAAGCGAATAAAAATGTGAGCAGATTAAATTTAAATTATGAAATAAAAATAGAGAAGAGAGAGGAACGAAATAGCAAAATATGGAGGAGGTATCGAGATGTTGTTTGATGTGATTGTCTAATCTGATCGGTTCTGATCAGACTCAGGTTTGAACTTGATCATTTCAGACTGGGGCTTGAGTGTGCAGGTGTAAAAAAATTATATCACAAGAGCGCCATCTACAGGTGAAAATCATTTCTGCAGATGAGGTGGAATGACCTTTTGAGTAAAAGTATTCGAATGTGAATTTTGTAGATTTGAATTATATACACCTCATATTAAATATATTTTACTGTACTGTATTTAATACATTTTACATTTTTGCCAGTGTTTTTTCTTTGTTTGGAACTTTCTTGGAGTAAGATTTGAAAATTACAGGTTATGAGTTTTGAGATTTAGGAGCTCAGGACCCTAAATACAAATCTCACAAATTAAAATCTCAGAAATACAGATTTTATGTAAATTAGGCCAAAAAAGAAAAGTAGACGCTTTCAAAGCGACAAACTCAGAATTCAGTCAGTCACAGTGTTCTGAGATTTGTATTTAGGGCTCTGAATTTTTTTAATTTCTAAACTATAATCCCTCAGTTTCAGTTTGTAGGTTTTCAGAGGCAAATCTTATCCCTAACAAGTTCCAAAAAAAGAAAAAAACACTGGCAAAATGCATGTTTTTATTTAAATACACCACAGAAAGCAAGTTTATTTAATGTGACATGTATATAATTAAAACATATGAAATTCATATTCAAATACTTTTGTCAGCTTTCAAGCGCCTCAGGAAATATAAACTGTGTGACGTGACAGAGGAGTTTTCACGTGGAGCTGCATTCCACACGTTTTCCTCAGTTTCCTGCGAGCGGTTTGGACTCGGATGGAGATCGCAGTGACGTCACAGGTCACTAAATATTTCACTTTAAAAAAGTAAAGGATTTAGTTTTTCACCAGGAGATCCAGGTCCACGGATTCACTTATTAGGCATTTTCATGATGAGGAGTTCAATTTAATTATTCAGTTATTTGAGGAGGTATGGTGGCTTAGTGTTTAGCGCTGTTTCCTCGCACCTCCAGGGCCGGGAGTTCGAATCCCACCTCTGCCCTGTGTGCATGGAGTTTGCATGTTCTCCCTGTGCTTCAGGGGTTTCCTCCGGGTACGCTGGTTTCCTCCCCCAGTCCAAAGACATGCGCTGTAGGCTGATTGGCATCTCCAAATTGCCCGTAGTGTGTGAGTGCGCTGGCGATGGGCTGGCCCCTGTCCAGGGTGTCCCCTGCTTCGTGCCCTAAGTTCCCTGGGATAAGCTCCAGGCTTCCCACGACCCTGTGTAGGATAAGCGGTACACAAAATGGATGGACGGTTATTTGATTAATTATATAAAGAAAAAAGCATATTATACTGGGTTACTTCATGGTGTATTTTATTATCTACAAGTACAATAGAAAGGATGCCTTCATCACCAGACTGTAAAGATGTCTTTATTAAAGCCAAATGATTGCTCACAGCATATTTACTGTATATATAGAAAATAAAGTGACATGAAGCACAACAATCACATGATTTATAGAAATCTACAAACATATACACATATATTATCTTTATGAAAACAGGCGCCGTTGGCTGTATAAAACCTTTAAAACAAATACAAACTATATGTTGATAAATGTGTACATGTTTGTCAGCTATGAGGTGATCTCTGATTAGTCAGATGAGTAAAATAATTTATCAGAATCAGGATCAGAATTAGCTTTATTCGCCAAGTGTGCGCGCAGACACACAAGGAATTTATTGTGGTTTTTTTAAGGTGCTCTTGGTACATACATACATATCTTACATGAGAACAGAAAACATTTAAATAGTAAGACTTAACAATAAAAAATAAAAGATAATAATGTGTATGAATCTGGAACAGAAGATTTATGTACAGATTTATGCATTATTTACTCTGTATACAACTGTATAAATAAAGAGATATGCATATGTATTTACATAATACTAGAGAAAGAGGCAGGAATTAGAGATGGAGGATGAATTACAGAAATGAATTAAAAAAAAAACACAGGTAATGATTCCTGTGTTAGCTGTTTAAGCTGGAGATGGCACGGAGGAAAAAACTGTTTTTATGCCTAGATGTTCTAGTGCACAGAGATCTGTAACATCTGCCTGAAGGGAGGAGTGAAACAGGTTGTGGGCGGGGTGAGAGGGGTCTGTGATGATGTGTGTCATCTGCATCTGTGGCAGGTCGAACTTTTTCAGTTGACGAAGGAAGAACAACCTCTGCTGGGCCTTTTTCACAATGGAGTCAATGTGAATGTCCCACTTCAGGTGCTGAGAGATGGTGGTGCCCAGGAACTTGAATGACTCCACTGCAGCCACAGTGCTGTCCATGACGGTGAGAAGGGGGAGAGCAGGGGGGTTTCTCCTGAAGTCCACTATCATCTCCACAGTTTTGAGCGTGTTCAGCTCCAGGTTGTTGTGACTGCACCAGACAGCCAGCTGCTCAACCTCTTGTCTGTAAGCAGACTCGTCGCCATCCTGGATGAGACCGATGACTGTAGTGTCATCTGCAAACTTCAGGAGTTTGACAGAGGGGTCTTTAGAGGTGCAGTCATTTGTGTAGAGGGAGAAAAGCAGTGGGGAGAGAACGCAGCCCTGAGGAGCTCCAGTGCTGATGGTGCAGGTGTTGGATGTGAATTTTCCCAGCCTCACTAGCTGCTGCCTGTCTGTCAGGAAGCTGGTGATCCACTGACAGATGGAGGTGGGTACAGAGAGCTGTGTCAGTTTATTCAGTAGGGTATCTGGGATGATGGTGTTGAAAGCGGAGCTGAAGTCCACAAACAGGATCCTTGCATAAGTCCCTGGTTTGTCCAGATGTTGGAGGATGTAGTGCAATCCCATATTGACTGCATCATCCACAGACCTGTTTGCTCGGTAAGCAAACTGCAGGGGGTCCAGCAAGGGTCCAGTAATGTCCTTCAAGTAGGCCAACACCAGCCTCTCAAATGACTTCATGACCACAGACGTTAAAGCAACAGGTCTGTAGTCATTTAGTCCTGTGATTTTTGGTTTCTTGGGTACAGGGATGATGGTGGAGCATTTGAAGCAGGAGGGGACTTCACACAGCTCCAGTGATCTGTTGAAGATCAGTGTGAAGACGGATGATAGCTGGACAGCACAGGCTTTGAGGCAGGCTGGAGAGACACCGTCTGGACCTTTGGCTTTCCTTATCTTCTGTTTCCTGAAGACTTTGCGTACATCATCTTCACAGATCTTAAGTACAGGCTGAGAAACAGTAGGGGGGAGCGACGGGGAGGGTGTTGATGGCTGTGTTGTGAGACGGTCAGAGCGGGTGTGGGGTGTCAGACCAGGCTTTTCAAACCTACAGTAGAACTCGTTCAGGTCTTCAGCCAGTTGTTGATTGGCCTCAGTGCTGGGGTATGGGGTCTTGTAGCTGGTGATGGCTTTCAGGCCTTTCCACACTGATGTAGAGTCATTACCTGAAAGCTGTTTTTCCAGTTTTTCAGAGTAGTTTTGCTTTGCCACTCTTATCTCCCTTTTCAGTGTGTATTTGGCCTGTTCGTACAAGGCTTTGTCCCCACTTCTGTAGGCGTCCTCTTTGGCCTGGCGAAGCTGTTTGAGTTTTGCACTGAACCAAGGTTTGTCATTGATAAATGTTAAATAAGTCCTGGTGGGAACACACATGTCCTCACAGAAACTGATGTAGGACGTCACTGTAACGCGGAGTCAACAGAATGGGGATCCATTAGCAGCATTTTAATAAAAGGCAGACACAGTCGTACAGGCGTGGTCGAGCAACAGTGAAACAGGGTGATCAGAGGTGAAACAAAGGCAGAGTGATCAAACAGGCAGATGGTCAGGGCAGGCAGCAAAGAATCCAGAAACGAGAAGAAACAGTCCAAGGTCAAACACGGTAATCCAACAAAGAAAATATAAACGCTCAGAAATGTCAGCCGGGGCAAAACAAGACTTCGCAATGAGTGAGCGAGAGGCGGAGGCTTAAGTAGTCCCGGTAATAGGCTGCAGGTGAGCTCGTAATCAGTGCTGGGTGAAGGGTGATGGGAAATGTAGTTTCGAGGGGAAAGTCAATACTCGGGTGATGGTGACCTCTGGTGACGATCAGGGGGAACCACAGAGGCCGGATTCGTTACAGAGCCCCCCTCCTGCGAGCGGCTCCTGACGTGAGAAGGCAGACGACGCTGGGGTCTTCCGCGAGGACGAGGGGCCGGTTTATCCGGATGGGTCCTGTGGAAGTCAGTAGTAAGAGACGGGTCAAGAATGTCCTTGGCATCGACCCAGGACCTCTCCTCCGGTCCGTACCCCTCCCAGTCCACGAGATATTGCAGGACTCCTCCCCGGCGCCGAGAGTTTAAGATTTCCTGCACCTGATACGCCTCCTCACCGTCGATGATGAGGGGAGGGGGTCCCTGGTTCCGGGCCTCATCTAGGTCGTCCGCCCTTCTCGGAGCACCAGCGGCCTTGAGCAGGGAGACATGAAAAGTGGGTGAGATACGATATTGTGGAGGTAAGGCCAAACGATAAGAAACAGGGGTTATTTGTTTAATGACTTTGAAAGGACCCACGTACCTGGGACTGAGTTTAGGGTAGTCAGAGCCGGAGGTCTCTAGTGGAGAGCCAGACCCACGATCCCGGGACATACTCAGGGTTGGGAGTTGGGACGTCGGTGGTGATCTGCCTGTTCCTTCTGTCTCCTGATGGCGCGTTGGAGATGGGTATGGGCCTCGTTCCAGGTGGTTTCACTCCTCCTGAACCAGTCATTAACTGCAGGTAAATCTGTGGGCTCCCCGGACCAGGGAAAGAGAGGTGGTTGGAACCCCAGCACGCATTGGAAGGGTGTAAGCCCGGTGGATTGTTTGCGCAGGGAATTTTGCGCGTATTCTGCCCAAAACAGATATCGGCTCCAATCAGCTTGGTTGCGGTGACAGTAGGATCTTAGAAAGCAGGTGATCTCTTGATTGAGCCGCTCGGTTTGCCCATTGGTTTCAGGATGGTAGCCCGAGGTAAGGCTTATGTTAATGTTGAGATGTTTGAAGAAGGCTGTCCATACGCGAGAAGTGAACTGAGGGCCTCGGTCCAAGACGATATCTTCAGGGAGTCCGTAGAAGCGGAACACATAACTGCACAGAGCCTCTGCTGTTTCTAGGGCTGTGGGTAGTTTGGGTAAGGGTATCAGGCGACAGGACTTAGAGAAGCGATCAACAACAGTAAGAATGGTGGTATTGCCTCTGGAGTTGGGGAGGTCGGTGATAAAGTCGATGGCAATGTGGGACCAGGGTCTCTGAGGGATGGGTAGAGGCTGGAGCAAACCGGTAACTGTTTAGAGGATTTGGTGGCGTTGCAAGTTACACAGTTCTTAATGTATGCAATGGTGTCAGTACGGAGTGAGGGCCACCAGAATTTGTTGGTGAGGAGTTGGATGGAAGCCGTTATTCCGGGGTGTCCGGAGCCGGGGAGGTCATGAGCCAGTTGAATAGCTCTGTTCCTCAGGGAAAGAGGTACAAAGGTCCTATTAGGAGGACATGCAGCCGGTATGGGATCGGTGCCCTGTGTCTCCGCAATTTCGGTCATGATGTCCCACTGCACTGGTGCCACGATGAGAGTGGTAGGTAAGATGGGATCGGGAGAAAGGGGTTCGTAAGCGGACTCAAACTGGCGAGAAAGCGCATCTGCTTTGGTGTTCTTGGAACCTGGATGATAAGTTACTGTGAACTGGAACCGTGTGAAGAACAACGCCCACCTAGCCTGTCTGTGATTGAGTCTTTTTGCAGAGCGGAGATATTCCAGATTGCGATGGTCAGTGAGAACCGAGAAGGGAAATTTGGCTCCCTCAAGCCAATGTCGCCACTCCTCCAGCGCCGCCTTCATAGCCAATAGTTCGCGGTTCCCCACATCATAATTCTGTTCCGCTTGGTTAAGCTTGCGAGAGAAGTAGGCACAGGGGAAGAGTTTGGGTGGACTGCCATGACGTTGCGAAAGAATGGCCCAGATGCCTGTGCTGGAGGCATCTACCTCGACTATGAATTCGCGTTCGGGATCAGGGTGATGGAGTATAGGTGCAGTAGAGAACCGTTCCTTGAGGTGATTAAAGGCTCTGTCGGCTACGGGCCACCAGGTTAAGCGGCCTCCCCTCCTCTTGGTCATTGAAGTCAGGGGGCCTGCGATGGAGCTGAAGTCTCTGATGAATCGTCTGTAGAAGTTGGCGAATCCAAGGAATCTCTGCATCTCCTTGACAGTCGTAGGTTGGGGCCAGTTCAGGATGGCCTGCACTTTGTGATCATCCATCGCCACTCCCTCAGGACTGACCACATATCCCAGGAACGTGGTGGAAGTCTGGTGAAATTCACATTTCTCTGCTTTAGCATATAACTGGTGGGAGATCAAACGTTGTAGTACGGCTCTGACATGGTGAATGTGTGTTTCAAGAGAGGCGGAGTAGATGAGAATGTCATCCATGTAGACGATGACCCATCTATTCAGCATGTCACGGAATACATCGTTTATGAATGCCTGGAAGACTGAGGGACTGTTGACGAGGCCGAACGGCATGACCCGGTACTCATAGTGCCCAGAAGTGGTGGAGAAGGCGGTCTTCCACTCGTCCCCCTCCTTTATGCGAATCAGATTGTAGGCATTGCGCAGATCGAGCTTGGTGAAGTATTTGGCGGAGCGAAGCTGCTCCAGAGCCGGTGGAACTAGAGGTAAAGGGTACCGGAACTTGACAGTTATTTCGTTTAAACCTCTATAATCAATACAGGGCCGAAGACCCCCATCTCTCTTTTTGACAAAGAAGAATCCGGCGGAAGCAGGAGACGTAGATGGAACGATGAAGCCTTTAGTCAGTTCTTCCTCAATGTAGGCTTTCATGGCTTCAGTCTCTGGTTGCGAAAGGGGAAAGATTCTGCCTCTGGGTGGTGTAGAACCAGGGAGCAGCTCGATGGCGCAGTCGCTAGACCGATGTGGCGGTAGTTGGGCAGCGTTGGACTTGCTGAATGCCTCAGCTAGATCAGCATACTCCGAAGGAAGGTTGGCTGAGGGCGGAGGGTCCTTCTTAACGATGACTGCTTTAAGTGACGTCGGTTCCAGGGTCTGAAGACACTGTACAAAACACTTGGCCGACCAGTGAATGATTTGACCCTCAGTCCATGAGATCTGTGGTTCGTGGAGCTGAAGCCAGGGTAGTCCAAGAATAACTGGGTTATTGGGAGCTTGTATGATGAAGAAACGAATGGTTTCTGAGTGCATGGCGCCAGTAGTCAGGCAGATGTCATTGGTGGTGTGTAGGACCTGACCGGCGCCCAGAGGTCTTCCGTCTAACGCTGCCACTGCCAGAGGAGATTTACAAGGTATGAGAGGGAGGTCATGAGCTTTAGCGAAACCAGCATCAATAAAATTTCCTGCTGCTCCAGAATCGATTAGAGCCATTGTCTCTACCATCCCATTACTAAAGGCTAATTTAACAGGTACCTTAATACACTTTGAAATATGAGATGATTGACTCACCGCAGAGGGAGCGTGTTGCTTGGGTCTTGTGGGGCAGGAAGCTTTCACATGACCGGCTTGGCCGCAGTAGAGGCAGAGGTTTCTACGATAACGACGCTCTCTTTCCTCAGGGGAGATACGAGCGTGCCCCACCTGCATCGCCTCTTGCTCAGGCATTAGCGGAGGGCTCGGTGAACGAAGCGCCGAACCCCTGCTGGGTCTCCTAGAGCGAATCAGATTGTCAATGCGAATGGCAAGATTAATCAGCTGATCCAAGGTCTTGCCCTCATCTCGACAGGCGAGCTCAGCCTGTAACTCCAGGTTTAGACCCTTGCGGAAAAGCAGCTTTAAGGGGTCATCAGACCATCCGGTTTGTGCAGCCAGTGTGCGAAATGATAGGGCAAAATCCGCTGCCGTTTTTTCCCCCTGACGCAGCGTGAGAATTTGTTCACCTGCTCCGTCTCCTCCTTCGGGCAGATCAAACACCTCTCGGAATCGCTGCAAAAAGGCCTCGAACGAGGAAAAGGCTGGTCGAGTGAAATTCCACACGGCGGTGGCCCAGTCTAACGCCTTGCCAGACAGGAGAGAGCAGACAAAAGCGATGCGACTCTCTTCCGTGGGATATAGCGCCGGCTGTTGCGAGACAAACAAGGAGCAGTGGAGCAGAAAACCCTTACACTTCGCCGGTGTGCCGTCGAACTTTTCCGGGTAAGCTAAGCGAGGGCTAGCCGTAGCATGACTTGGAGGAGGTGCTTGGGGTGCTGGCTCTACCGACGGTGAGGCAGATTCGGAAGGAGGTAGCCGTATCGCTTGCAAAGTTTTTACTAATTCCTCCGTGAGTGATGTGAGACGTGCTAGCTGTTGTTGATGGGCGGCTAGCACGTTAGCCTGGGCAGAGACTTCGGTAGAGAGTCTGTAGACCGCTACTGGATCGAGAGGTGGCGAAGTCTTCTGTAACGCGGAGTCAACAGAATGGGGATCCATTAGCAGCGTTTTAATAAAAGGCAGACACAGTCGTACAGGCGTGGTCGGGCAACAGCGAAACAGGGTAATCAGAGGCGAAACAAAGGCAGAGTGATCAAACAGGCAGATGGTCAGGGCAGGCAGCAAAGAATCCAGAAACGAGTAGAAACAGTCCAAGGTCAAACACGGTAATCCAACAAAGAAAATATAAACGCTCAGAAATGTCAGCCGGGGCAAAACAAGACTTCGCAATGAGTGAGCGAGAGGCGGAGGCTTAAGTAGTCCCGGTAATAGGCTGCAGGTGAGCTCGTAATCAGTGCTGGGCGAGGGGTGATGGGAAATGTAGTTTCGAGGGGAAAGTCAATACTCGGGTGATGGTGACCTCTGGTGACGATCAGGGGGAACCACGGAGGCCGGATTCGTTACAGTCACAGTGTCGGTGAGCTCATCCGGATCAGTAGCTGCAGCCTCAAGAACACTCCAATCAGTGCAGTCGAAGCAGGCTTATCTGTTATTAGTTTTGTATCTGTTATTTGCTTATTAGTTATCTGACATGAATGCCCATGGCTTCATCACATGACCTCCAGTCAGTCTCAGACACCTGTGTGCACCTGTGTCTCACACTCCCTTTAAATAACCCAGACTCTCTGTGTGACTTTATGGCAGCATCGTGTCTGTGACGAGTCAAAGCTGTTTCACCTTCACCTGCTTTACATTTACTCATTTAGTCTGCTTTAGTTTATGTCAATTCAATTCATTTTTATTTGTATAGCGCTTTTTACAAAGGTCATTGTCTCAAAGCAGCTTTACACAAACAAAAGTAAAGTGAAGTGTGTGTGTGTGACGTCTCTCATGAGCAAGCAGGGCGACGGTGGCAAGGAAAAACTCCCTGAGATGGTGATAGGAAGAAACCTTGAGAGGAACCAGGCTCAACAGAGAACCCATCCTCATATGGGTTTACACTGTAGTGTGCGTGTGTGTGAGCACAATGTGTGTTGGTGTAGTCCATGGAAAACAGCTGAAGCGTTTTCGTGGCAGTATGAAGCATTGCCGGTGGACAGGTCCAGAGTGAAGGGGGGGAGGTCTGGATCACCGGCAGCTCAGGAGTGTAGCTCGGCAGAAGGAGAAGGAAAGTGGTTAGGTACACTCACAGTCACCGTGTGGAGATAAAACTCAACATCCACGAGTCCCCCAGATCTACTCCTTTGATAAAAACACTAGTCGCTAAATGCTAGGTTAAATAAATAAGTCTTCAACCTCGACTTAAACACTGAGACCGTGTCTGCTTCACGTACATTAACTGGGAGACTATTCCATAATTTTGGGGCTTGGTAAGAGAAAGCTCTGCCCCCTGCCGTGGTTTTGGCAATGCGTGGTACTGATAGACAGCCTGCATCCTTAGAGCGAAGTAGGCGTGGAGGAACGTAAGGTACTAACATATCGCTTAAATACTGTGGAGCGAGACCGTTTAATGCTTTATAGGTTAGGAGTAATATTTTAAAATCGATGCGGAATCTTACTGGGAGCCAGTGTAATGTAGATAAGACTGGCGTGATATGCTCATACTTCCTAGTCCTAGTCAGGACCCTCGCTGCTGCGTTCTGAACTATTTAGTTTATGTCTGTTTGCTGATCACATGACCATTTACCTGTCTCAAAAAAAAAAAAAAAAAAAACACAAAACCTGCACGTGTCCATCTGTCCATTTCACGAAACATTGATTGTTGTAGAAGTGGGAGTGTTCAAGCCTCTGTCACATTTAACATTTAACATTTAATATATTTAATCAGCAAATTAAATATACATTAATACCAAACATCCTGATAACAAACATCAAGTACAGAGCAATCAATAAGATTAAACTAATGGAGACCGATATTCAGTAATGTGACACTTCAGACTCATAAAAATGTTAATTTAATTTTTTATTCTCATCCTGACATTCACTGTTACACATCTGTATAAAGCTCCACATCTGTATAGAGCTCCAGCTGTTCACATCACAGTGTTTCCACTTTTCTGAGTCACTTCACCAACAGACCGCTGTTCTGGAGCTGCAAACAGTCTCTCAGTCTGAATGGAAAACAGCACATAGCCGTTCATCCACATCACATTTCCCTCCTTTCATCTCTGTCCTGCTGCATTAACAGGAGAAATTTCTTCCACAGCCTTTTCTCCTCCAGTCCACAGCCGCCTCACTACCTTCCATCTCATTCCGGTTCACATGAATCAGACTGAGGCTCGGGCAGCTTGCAGAGAAAATTACATCGACCTCGTCACTCTGTACTCTGATGAAGACAACACTGAACTGGAGAATATGATGATGAAGGCTGGTGTTGGCGCAGGATGGATCGGTCTCTATCGCGGTCAGTTCAGTGAGAAATGGTCTAATGGTGATCCTGTAACATTCAGAAATCTGACAGGGGATTGTGGGACATCGAGCTGCTGTGCTGCTATGAAACCTGATGGTTCATGGGAAAGTCTTCAGTGCACAGGGACGAGATATTTCATGTGCTATGAACAAGGTACCTTCTGACTTAAAATGCATATTTTAATGTATATTTTATACATTTTAATAAATGTAATAATATATAATTATATTATTTGGTATTTAAGATTTCATGTACAGTAAATAATAAATTATTATGTTTAATAATATAAAATTTGACGTATTGAATATCCACTGGTTTTATTACAACTTCAGAAGCTGATGAAGGACTTTTTGTCTGAATTGTTCTGCTTCACTGGAAACTCTGTGTACTATATTAATACTATGCCAGTTAAAAATATTTTAAATAATTCCTAATTTTTTTTCTCTGTGTATTTTTTCACCCCCACAGCTGCTTCTTCTCAGACTCCTAATTATCATCTAATCCGTGAGAATAAGACCTGGTTTGGTGCTCAGCGTTACTGCAGGGGGAAATACACTGACCTGGTCAGCATCAGAGATCAGCAGCAAAATGAAGAGGTGAAGATTAAAGGGTTAAACAGCAGCACGTCCTTCTGGATCGGCCTGCTGCGTGATGACTGGCAGTGGACTGATGGAGGAAACTCCACCTACAGAAACTGGGCGAGCGGTCATCCTCAGCCATCACCATACGACTGTGTACTACTGTGGGGAAGGGAATGGTATTCAGTGCCGTGCAGTAATCGTAACACTCCTCTGTGCTACGGTAAGTGATGACTTTCCAAACAGTAAAATCGTCTCAGTTATTTGAGGAGGTATGGTGGCTTAGTGTTTAGCGCTGTTGCCTCGCACCTCCAGGGCCGGGAGTTCGAATCCCACCTCTGCCCTGTGTGCATGGAGTTTGCATGTTCTCCCTGTGCTTCAGGGGTTTCCTCCGGGTACGCTGGTTTCCTCCCCCAGTCCAAAGACATGCGCTGTAGGCTGATTGGCATCTCCAAATTGCCCGTAGTGTGTGAGTGCGCTGGCGATGGGCTGGCCCCTGTCCAGGGTGTCCCCTGCTTCGTGCCCTAAGTTCCCTGGGATAAGCTCCAGGCTCCCCACGACCCTGTGTAGGATAAGCAGTACACAAAATGGATGGACGGTTATTTGATTAATTATATAAAGAAAAAAGCATATTATACTGGGTTACTTCATGGTGTATTTTATTATCTACAAGTACAATAGAAAGGATGCCTTCATCACCAGACTGTAAAGATGTCTTTATTAAAGCCAAATGATCGCTCACAGCATATTTACTGTATATATAGAAAATCTCTCTCTGACTCTCGCTGAAGGCGGTCGCATTTTTTCCTCTCTCTGCTGTGTCTGTGTGCCTCTCCCGTCTCGTCTCTATTTTTCCTTCTGCTGGTGAAGCTTCTCGAATCCTAAATTATGGAATTGATAAGCTGGTCCCTCAACACAATCGATACGATCCTTTCACGAAGGAATGCTGGTTCGGGAGAGCCGACTTTTGCTGCTGGATACACGATGGACTCTTGGAACAAGTGGAACATTGTCTGTCTGGCACCTCTGTCCCTAGAAGACGTCGAAGATGTCTACATATTTGGATTTTTGATAGCAGGTGTCCTGATGATTGGCCTGGGGATGTTCCTGATCTATCGACAAATTGGAAAGCAGGCAGCCAATAAAGAATCCCCCAAGCTGTCAGCTGTCATCTCACACCATTGGTGCAGCCGTTGCTGACCAGGTGAGGGCATTACATCAGAAGGTGACACGGATTGAGGAACTGTACCATCTACAATCCGTGGACATCCCCAGACGCTTGGATACCATCACGAATATGTTTTCGGAACTGTGTAAATCCAACGCGGCCCAGTCCGCAATCATGGTCACGCGCCTGGAGGAGATGACTAGGGGTCTCACGGCCCTGCAAGGGGACATAAAGTTGGGGGCCATGCAGAACCAGGTGCCCGACTAAATTGTACGATCTCCTGAGTTCTTAGATTTGCTTGATTATATTTGTGCATTTTCCTCCCCGGCTAATTTTTCTTTCTCCCAGAGGACCTTCATCGCAGAATATGCTTTGTTTTGACTCTGATCTGCACCGGACACTCCAAAGACACACAGCTGTGATAACAACAGCTCCCCAAAGCACACCATATCAAATTCGGCTAGTACACACTGTTTTCATAAATACTCTGCCCTAGTCAAGGACTGCCTCAGTGTCACATTTTCCTCTTTTTTCTAATCTCTGCTTTACATTTACTCATTTAGTCTGCTTTAGTTTATGTCTGTTTGCTGATCACATGACCATTTACCTGTCTCAAAAAAAAAAAAAAAAAAACAGAAAACCTGCACGTGTCCATCTGTCCATTTCACGAAACATTGATTGTTGTAGAAGTGGGAGTGTTCAAGCCTCTGTCACATTTAACATTTAACATTTAATATATTTAATCAGCAAATTAAATATACATTAATACCAAACATCCTGATAACAAACATCAAGTACAGAGCAATCAATAAGATTAAACTAATGGAGACCGATATTCAGTAATGTGACACTTCAGACTCATAAAAATGTTAATTTAATTTTTTATTCTCATCCTGACATTCACTGTTACACATCTGTATAAAGCTCCACATCTGTATAGAGCTCCAGCTGTTCACATCACAGTGTTTCCACTTTTCTGAGTCACTTCACCAACAGACCACTGTTCTGGAGCTGCAAACAGTCTCTCAGTCTGAATGGAAAACAGCACATAGCCGTTCATCCACATCACATTTCCCTCCTTTCATCTCTGTCCTGCTGCATTAACAGGAGAAATTTCTTCCACAGCCTTTTCTCCTCCAGTCCACAGCCGCCTCACTACCTTCCATCTCATTCTGGTTGACATGAATCAGACTGAGGCTCGGGCAGCTTGCAGAGAAAATTACATCGACCTCGTCACTCTGTACTCTGATGAAGACAACACTGAACTGGATAATATGATGACTTATATGTATTGGGGATGGATCGGTCTCTATCGCGGTCAGTTCAGTGAGAAATGGTCTAATGGTGATCCTGTAACATTCAGAAATCTGGCAGGGGATTGTGGGACATCGAGCTGCTGTGCTGCTATGAAACCTGATGGTTCATGGGAAAGTCTTCAGTGCACAGGGACGAGATATTTCATGTGCTATGAACAAGGTACCTTCTGACTTAAAATGCATATTTTAATGTATATTTTATACATTTTAATAAATGTAATAATATATAATTATATTATTTGGTATTTAAGATTTCATGTACAGTAAATAATAAATTATTATGTTTAATAATATAAAATTTGACGTATTGAATATCCACTGGTTTTATTACAACTTCAGAAGCTGATGAAGGACTTTTTGTCTGAATTGTTCTGCTTCACTGGAAACTCTGTGTACTATATTAATACTATTCCAGTTAAAAATATTTTAAATAATTCCTAATTTTTTTTCTCTGTGTATTTTTTCACCCCCACAGCTGCTTCTTCTCAGACTCCTAATTATCATCTAATCCGTGAGAATAAGACCTGGTTTGGTGCTCAGCGTTACTGCAGGGGGAAATACACTGACCTGGTCAGCATCAGAGATCAGCAGCAAAATGAAGAGGTGAAGATTAAAGGGTTAAACAGCAGCACGTCCTTCTGGATCGGCCTGCTGCGTGATGACTGGCAGTGGACTGATGGAGGAAACTCCGCCTACAGAAACTGGTGGATTGGTGAACCTCAGCAATCATCACCACCAACTGACTGTGCAATACTGAGTGGAGGAAAATGGTTTTCATGGTCATGCACTGATCTGAATCCTGCTCTGTGCTACAGCAGTAAGTGTTGACTTTCCAAACAGTAAAATCGTCTCAGCAATCTTCTGTATAATGACTAGAACACAGCTGGTGTGAGTCTCTGTCTCTGATATCACTCTAAACCATCCTCCTCCTTTTGGGTTTTTCTGTCTCTATCAGCTTCCATCCATGTGAGTGATGTGGCTCTGAGCTGGGAGAAAGCGCTGGATTACTGTCATGAAGGGAACAGGGCTGGAATTCTGAACATCGATTCTGAAGCTGAACAGGAAGAGTTGGAGTCTGAGCTCAGGAGGAGGCGTGTCCCCCCAGGGTCTCTGTGGGTGGGGCTTGGACTGAACCGTCTCTCTGGGATGAAGGCGTCGTCCCGTCCGCTGACCTGCGAGGACGTAAAGAGACAGACAGAACCTCCGCTGTCTCACTGCCCTGCTGACACACACACTGCAGAAGCAGCACCTGATTATGTGATGGACTCTGCTGAACTTCGAGTCGTGTGTAAATTGAAATAAAAGGCGGTTTTCTCGATGCTGGAAGAACAGAGCACTGCACAGTTTAGGGTTTTCCAGCACTAACTCACCTGAACCCTTCATTATGCACTTGTTCACTAGGTGATGAGTTGAATCAGGTGTCATAGAGCAGGAAAAAGCCTAAAGTGTGCAGGAACTGTTCACACACTCAGAGCTTTACACACCAGTTCACATTCACAATCATATTCAGAATATGCACTTAAGGCTTTCTCTGTTTAAAGAACTTCAGATATGAATTTAGATAAAACATTAAAGTACATATACATTGTTCACTTTCAATTCATCTACATTTTTTTCTCCAAATTTGTTAAGGTAAATTTTTATTGAAGTTGTTTTATGTGTTTTATGTTTTTTTTTTAAATTTAATAATCTGATATTATCAACAAAAAACCTCAGCTTTTTCATTTGTTCATAACTGAATAATCACTAATGCTGATTAATAATCAAATAACATTCTGTTATATATTAATAAAATGTAACCTGGTGTTTTGACAGTAATAAATAATCTGCATTCTTCAGTTTAACCTCAGCCTGATCTTTTTTCAGTTTTAGATGATCATTTCATTTATTCATCTAATAATTCACTTCACAGTCCAGGTGTGGTGAACCTGTGGCTCTTCAATCTATCCATCATGATTTATTTATTTATTAATTTTTACATTCCAAAATTTTGTTAAACTAATTTTGAAATAAATAGAAATGCATTTCCCAAATTTGCCAAATCTAATTTAGATTTTTTAAATTTGTTTTTATTAATAATTTAATAAAACTGGCTGTGAAGTTCGTTAGTGTGAATCATCACGGCAGAATCAGGGTAGCGTAAGCTAAGCGTAAATATGAAGATGGAACATTTTTATCTGAATGGGAGGATTAATGTTTTTTGATTTTTGTTGAAAGGAATTGAAAACCATTCTGCCTGAAATGCGCGCCATTTCACGGACATTAACAACTCAATTGAAACACATCGATCTCTGTTCAGCTCTTGAGAAGTGCCGGTATTTCAGCATCGCTCTGGATGAGTCTTGTGACTTTAGGACACAGTTGGCCACATTTTTACTGTCTGTTTCAGAAGACTGAACAATTAAGGAAGAGCTGTTTGGCATTGTACCGCTGAAAGATAGGACCCGTGGCATCGATCTGACTAACAGCAATAGCCACGGACGGCGCGTCCGCCATGTTGGGATCTGCGAATGGCCTTGTAGGGCTGTGTGAAGCTCACGTCCGTTTTCCAGATTTTTGGACGCTTCACTGTATTATCCATCAAGAGCACTTGGTGTCTAAACAGCTGAACTTGGTCCACATCATGAAACCTGTGCTGGAAATTTTATATGCAAACATGCTCTTGATCACGGACAGTTCGAAAATCTCACTTAACTGCTTCTTCACTGCACTGGGAGATGTCTTTCAAGAGGTACTGTGCTTTCCCTTTTTTTTTTATTTTTGAGCTTTTCAGTCTGGTGAAGCTGTTCCTGTCACGATCCCACACTTTTTTGTGTTTCGGCCGCTAGAGGTCCTCATTGTTCCCCCATGTTGTTTTTCCTCTGCTTGTTATTTGTCTCATTACTGCCACCTGTGTCCGATTTCCCTGTGTGTATTTAAGTTGCCCTGTTCCTTAGTCTCACACACGGGGAAATCAGACACAGGTATGCAACACTGCTACACTGCAGATTCTGCAACCTACGGCAAAAAGGCTATAGATTACATTTCTCATCAAGCCTTTCACTGCTGAATCAGACTGTTTAAAAGCACCTTTAGTGGAAGAAGAAGCAGCATCTCAGCTGGAAATCATTGAACCTTCTGAGGATGATGGACTTCTGAGGGAAGGAACCATGGAGTTTTGGAAGATTGTGCCGATGGAGAGATATCCCAATCTCAAACGGGCTGCACTCAAATGATTGTCAATGTTTTGTTCAACTTACGTCTGTGAGTCTTTTTTTCTACACTGAAACAAGTGAAATCAAATCAAATCGCTCTGTTATGACTGACACATTTGAAAGAGTTATTTCGAGTGGCCACAACTGAATATTATCCGTAAGCATGGTATTAGCTTCCACTGTTACGCTGATGACACACAGTTGTATGTTTCAGCAAAGCCAGATGACAGACACCAGCTTAATAAAGTTGAGGAATGTGTAAAAGACATTAGAAAGTGAATGTTTATTAACTTTCTCTTACTTAATTCTGACAAGACAGAAGTACTTGTACTAGGACCACATGCAGCTAGAAGTAAGCTTTCTGATTACATAATAACTCTGGATGGCCTTTCTGTTTCATCATGTGCAGCAGTAAAAGACCTTGGTGTGATTATTGACTCTAGTCTTTCTTTTGAAGCTCATGTAGATAATATAACTAGGATCGATTTCTTTCATCTCAGAAATATTGCTAAAATAAGAAATATATTGTCAATACACGATGTAGAAAAATTAGTTCATGCTTTTGTTACCTCTAGGTTGGATTATTGTAATGCCTTACTGTCTGGATGTTCCAGTAGGAGCATAAACAAGCTCCAGTTAGTCCAGAATGCAGCAGCGAGAGTCCTTACTAGAACCAGAAGATATGACCACATCACGCCTATCTTATCCACACTGCATTGGCTCCCAATCACATTTCACATTGATTATCAAATAATACTATTGACCTATAAAGCACTAAATGGTCTCGCGCCACAGTACCTGAGCGAACTTTTGGTCTTTTATGATTCATCAAGCCTACTTAGATCAAAAGGTACAGGCTATTTGTTGGTACCCTCGAATAATGCTACAGCTGGGGGTAGAGCTTTCTCTTACAAAGCCCCACAGTTAAGGAACAGCCTTCCACTTAGTGCTCGGGGCTCAGACACAGTCTCAGTGTTTAAGTCTCGGCTGAAAACATATTTGTTTAGTCAAGCCTTTTGTGGGCATCCTGATGTCCTACTTCTGGTTGGAGTTCTCATCATTTGGAAATCACTCGCTGCTGCTGAGGATGACCTCCAACATGGACAGCTTGAAGTTACATGAGATTACTGTGGATGGTTCCACTTAAAAAACATGAAGATGCCTTTGGACTTCAGTTGATATGAACAGTTTTGCAGTCAAATCTCCATCAGTGAACAGCTGATAAGTTACAAATACAAGATAGACTTCATGTGAAAACTGTAATGAATTTCCTGGTCACACAACTGCACTATTTGTGCATGTAGTACACAGTTACAGAAGGGAATGATTTATAATCGCACTATCGGGAGTCACTCAGATGAGGATGGGTTCCCTTCTGAGTCTGGTTCCTCTCAAGGTTTCTTCCTCATATCGTCTCAGGGAGTTTTTCCTCACCACCGTCACCTCTGGCTTCTCATTAGGGATAAATTCTTTATTATTTCTGTAATGCTGCTTTGTGACAATGTCCATTGTTAAAAGAACTATACAAATAAAATTGAACTGAATTGTATACAAGCCAGACCTGAAAAGGATTGTGGAACCCAAGCACTGCTAGGTGTCCCTCTGAGTAAAAGGAGCTAGGCTGATACATGTTCAAATCCATAAAACTGTTATGTGTTATGTATTTAGGTCTATAAGTTATTGTAAGAGACTGTTGTGTGCACATCTGTTGTGAGGCTGTTTGCAGTGATAAGGATTATTTTGTGGCTCATCACAGATTCTCCACCCCTGAACCAGGCCTGTTTATTATTTCACCTCAGTCTATGCGTGTCATTGTTGCCTCCTTCACTGCAGTTTTATGGCTTTTATTTTGAAAATGAATTGACACCGTTGCATCATGGGATGCAGTTCAACCTTTAATTCGGAGAAATTTGGGAAAAATAGTGCGTCATCGTGGTGTGTTTGCTGTTCTGGAAATATTTAATATGAGTGAGATGTTTTGGAGTTCTGAACACAGCTTCATGATGCTGATAACTTTATTGTGAAATATATGATCTCCCACTGTGACCCAGAGGACTTTTATTATGATATGTGATATGTTCGAGACCAGGAAGTGCTCGTGGAAGCGCCTCGATTTTCTATAAACAGCTTTTCCTACAGCAGGATCGATATCGGCGCGGAGCTGCACCCCGATGCGCGGTTTAGAGGCGAGAGGCTTTAACGGAGGCGGACATGCGGCTGTTAATGTCGGTGTTAATGAGAAGAGTGTAAAAGCGCGCTGTGTTTCTCGGCTTCCGGTCAGCAATGTTGCTGAAATCAGTGAAGAGGAAATGAGCGCTTTATAACCGACCCGCAGCGCGGACTGGGATCCACTGGGATCCACTGGGATCTACTGGGATCCACTCTGATCCACTCTACTGCTTATTCTCTTTATGCCACAGTAAGGAACACTATCACTATCATTCTCATTTTAAACCCAAACATTTTTACACTCATTATTATTATTATTATTATTATTATTATTATTATTGTTGTTGTTGTTGTTATGATTATTACTGTTATTATTATTTATCATTATATTATTCTTCTTGTTATTGTTGTTATGATTATTACTGTTATTATTATTTATCATTATATTATAATTGTTGTTGTTGTTGTTATGATTATTATTGTTATTATTATTTATCATTATATTATTATTCTTGTTGTTGTTGTTGTTATGATTATTATTGTTATTATTATTTATCATTATATTATAATTGTTGTTGTTGTTGTTGTTATGATTATTACTGTTATTATTATTTATCATTATATTATTATTCTTGTTGTTGTTGTTGTTATGATTATTATTGTTATTATTATTTATCATTATATTATAATTGTTGTTGATGCAATAGATGTGAACGTATTTATTAAGGTTTTATTTTCTGGATTAAATTAAAGGAAGGATTTTTTATTTCCTTATCTCTGACTGTTGTAGCTGCGCTGACTTTCGTGAACAATTTACAGGCGTGTGGTTGTGGATAAAGTATTGGCACCCCTCCATCACATGACAGCATCACTCCTTAAAGATTTTTATATCACATTATTTTCACACTTTTTTTTTTTATTATTATTTGGAATAATTTCTACTTTGAAATATCATGTCTGTACATTTTTAATGTGTTTTTATTATTCTGTGAATTTTTCACTGAGACCGCCCACTACTCATTAATATTCATGAAGTGCGTGTTAATTAACCAAAAAAAAGTGTCATTTTACTGAAGTAGAGTTTTAAATATGTTTCCCGAAGACCTCTGTTTTATACTTTGTAATGATGAATAGGTTTTGTGTGTCTGTGTGTGTGTCTGTGCGTGTGTCTGTGCGTGTGTCTGTGCGTGTGTCTGTGTGTGTGTATGTGAGTGTGTGTGTCAATGTGTGTGTGTCAATGTGCGTGTGTCTGTGTGTGTGTATGTGAGTGTGTGTGTCTGTGTGTGTCTGTGTGTGTGTGTCTGTGTGTGTCTGTGTGTGTGTGTCTGTGTGTGTCTGTGTGTGTGTGTCTGTGTGTGTGTGTCTGTGTGTGTGTGTCTGTGTGTGTGTGTCTGTGTGTGTGTCTGTGTGTGTGTCTGTGTGTGTGTCTGTGTGTGTCTGTGTGTGTCCGTGTGTCAATATGTGTGTGTGTATGTGTGTGTGTAAATCTTCAGGGATTCTAATGAATCGATTTGATTTTAATTCACAGAGTCACAGTGTGATTCATGAATCGATTCTTTATGTTGATTTCTGTGGATCACTTTATGATTTTGTCAATAATCTCTTCCTTTGTTTCAGACATAATGACATTTTCACATATTTCTATTAGCACTCTGAGAATAAATGTATTTTTTAAAAAAAATAATGTTCACATATATGAAATATATACGGATAAAATGGAGTGTTGTGTAACAGTGTAAAGTTACAGGTTCATTAATATTTCAGTTTGAACACTGAATCTTTTATATAATTAAAATGAAGTGTAATTATTAAAGCAGTGTGACACTCCTGACTGATAGAGTTTGGTATAACTCTCTTCACTGTGTGTGTGTGTGTGTGTGTGTGTGTGTGTGTGTTATAGTGTGTTATAGTGTGTTAGGATGAACACAGAGGAAGTGGAGCTGCTCAGTGACTCTAAATACAGGAACTACGTGGCGGCGGTGGATAAAGCACTGAAGAACTTTGAGTACTCCAGCGAATGGGCCGATCTCATCTCAGCTCTCGGAAAACTCAACAAGGTCTCCATCATTCCATCTCTCTCTCTCTCTCTCTCTCTCTCTCTCTGTCTCTCTGTCTCTCTCTCTCTCTCTCTCTCTCTCTCTCTGTCTCTCTCTCTCTCTCTCTCTGTCTCTCTGTCTCTCTGTCTCTCTCTGTGTCTCTCTTTCTGTCTTTCTCTCTCTCTCCCTCTCTCTGTCTCTCTCTCTCTCCCTCTCTCTGTCTCTCTCTCTGTCTCTCTCTAATTTAATAATTATGGTTATTAAATCACACAAAAGGGATGAGAATTTGTAAATATCTAACAATTCCATTTACTTCAGTTCAGGAGGTGACTGTGATTAAACAGTTACTGATGCATTATGTGAATAAGAAATCTAAAACATTAGCCAGAGAAAGTCGTTATGTGGCAGGTCTGTAATGAAATAAAGCAAAAATAAACAAACAATTAGAGACAAATAAATAAATAAATGAATAAATAAGAATGTGAAATGATAAAGTATATGATGAAAGTATTATAATGTCTCATAATTCTTTGTCCTTCTTTGAAACAGTTGAATTCAGAAGCATTTACATACTAAATGTTTTATTACATTACTAAAGATTTTTAAAAGTCTTTAATTAGCCTGTAGTCTCCTTTTCTCCTGAAGTGTTTTGCACTACATTTAAAAATGTGAACAGACATGACTGCATGAGACTGTAAGAGTTTTTCCTGTTCCTGATTAAATTAGAGAAACTGAAGTTTTTTTTTTAAGGGACGTTAAAGCAGCGTACCGTCTTCTCCAGGAGTTCTCATGATTTTATTATTGAATAAAGTGTTAAATGCTCCTGTAATGAAACTTATCCTCTAAGTAGAACAATTTCACAGAAACATTTTAAACCGTTTGTCTAAATAAGAGTTTCCTTTCCAGATTTACTGACTTTAAATTAGTTTTATGGTTATCTCGCCTCACGCTGTGGCTGTTCATTACTTTATTTCTGGCTTGATTCCTGTGTGCTGTTTGTTTCGTCATTTTTCCACCTGAGTAGAAATTCTATGGAAATCTGGAGCTCTGCGAGAAACTGGCAAAGGAAATGTATATAATAAACACGTATAAACTCTTTATGCAGAGCTGAGAACTGTGTATGTATTTTATTATTTTATAGGTACTGCAGAACAATGCCAAGTACCAGGTCGTGCCCAAGAAGCTGACGATTGGGAAGCGTTTGGCTCAGTGTCTTCACCCGGCGCTGCCCAGCGGAGTTCACCGCAAAGCGCTAGAGACGTACGAGATCATCTTCAAGATCATCGGACCCAAACGCCTCGCCAAGGACCTGTTCCTGTACAGGTAACCCAAATCCATCTCACACACACACACACACACACACACACACACACACACACACACACACACACACACACACACACACACACACAGAGCTCCGTGAAGATCGGATCTGCAGTTCAGTGCACTCCTTTCCAGAGGTGAACAGAATTATGGGATTGCACTGATGCCCACGACGCTCCTTTCAATCTGTGCGGAAGGGGGCGGAGTTTATCAGTGGAGCACACACTCTCCTGAGATCAGCGGCGTCCTGACACTGTTTTAGAGTTCAGAATAAAATCCTGTAGAACTGATCATCAGCACATTCCTGCTTAAAATATGTGAAAGATATCACCTAAAAACACACGAACAGACGGCAGCGCCTTACAGAACACATGGTTCTACAGTGTACAGCGCCTTGCATAAGTATTCACCCCCCCGAACTTTTCCACAGTGTGTGGTGTTAGTGTCTGGAGCTGAAATTTATTTCATGAATGTGCAGAAAATAACCCATAATATGGAAGAGAGGGGGAAATGAATATAGTTTGTAAAATTATTTGCAAATAATACAATTGGAAGTTGTGTTTGCAGAAGTATTCACCCCCTGAATTAGTTCTGGTGTGGTGTGTGTTCAGAGAGATTTAACACTGTGTGTGTGTGTGTGTGTGTGTGTGTGTGTGTGTTGTGGTTTTCCGTCTTGTCAGCTCTGGACTTTTCCCCCTGCTGTCTAACGCCTCCATGTCGGTGAAGCCCGTGCTGTTGGGTCTGTACGAGACGTTTTATCTGCCTCTGGGGAAAACGCTGAAGCCGGGACTGCAGGGACTCCTGACTGGTGTACTGCCCGGCCTCGAGGAGGGCTCCGACTACCACGACAGGTCAGAGCACCCAGCACACACACGCACACACACACACACACGGTACTTCAGTGTATTTTATGTGTGTGTGTGTGAGAGAGAGCTACCACGACAGGTCAGAGATCAGGGTAAATATACATTAATGTGGCGGTGTGAAGTCCGAGTCGCGACTCAGAGCACATGATGAGTTTATCTAAGACTGTAACGTGTGCTCTGCGATTAACACACATGCGTGTGTGGTAATAATGAGTGCACAGTGTGTATGTGTGTACGTGTTAGAGGATAAAATAATATTTTGATCTGGGTTAAAATGGCTAGAGAGTGTATTTAGCTGCATGTTTGTGTTTAGTCCAACCAGCAATCAACCAGAAACCAGAAACTGTATTTCTACTTTTTTGATTGTTGTAATGCTCATCATCAGATAATATTACTCTATAGACCATTTCAAAGGAATATTCATGAGCACAGGAAGTGATGTCACAGTTCCTGGGATATATCCAGGTGGCGGTTAAACAGCGTTCAGAACTATAGTGAGGAACCATAATTCTCGCGGCTGGCAGGTGGATTTAAGGACAGGATGTCAAAATTAAAATTAGGAGCGTGTTGTTGTGTTGTCGGATTTTCCCTCAGGTCACAGACGAGGCATTTACACTTTCTCTTCCATGCTGTTCCACAGCCACAAGAATTACAGCAACATTACTGCAAACCTCCCCTAATGTGCTGATTACAGATATTTAAACCCAGAGGCCAATACGAGCCGCGTGTCCGCATCCTGAACGACTGAATACTGAGTCTGAAGTGTCCGCTTGCAGTTTCTCCTGCTGCAACTTCACCATACACAATACATCACCTCCACATTATAGACGCAAATATTTCACACCTTTCCGCTAAGAAAGTAGCTCTTCATCCAAACCGTGACACGTTTTCACTGTTTCTCCGGTTTAAACACACGACAAGGTAATGATACGCATCAGAGTAAATCACTTCAGGTGCACGTCTTACACAAATCTGTTTTCTCACGTCGTTTAAAGGATCCACTAATCACAAACGATCGTTTATTGTTAATTTCTGTATAAATCTTCTTTCTCGCTTCTCGAGAGATACGCAGTTTTATATTTAAAAACGACTCGAGGTGATATTCAGATCTCATCACATTAGTCTTTTATTTTCTCAGTTTATAATTCTCTCCTGCTTTTATGTTACATCACATTACGTTTGACAGCAACATAAAAAGGTGATTTTGTTCTTCACTCTCTGCATTTTGTTCTGTGAGTATGAATATGTGTGTGTGTGTGTGTGTGTGTGTGTGTGTGTGTGTGTTTGTGTGTGTGTTTGTGTGTTTGTGTGTGTGTGTGTGTGTGTGTGTGTGTGTGTGTTTGTGTTTCAGGAGCAGACATGCGCAGTAACTTCATTATTGTTCTCATTGAAATGGTTCTTATGTCATTATTATTATTATTATTATTATTATTATTATTATTAGGCATGAGACGATACACTAAAGCCACGATACGAGATGTATCCCGATACAGGCTTCATGAAATGATATTGACACTAATAAAATATTAAAGTTTAATAAATGTATTTTATAGTGACAACAGTTTGAACCTCTGCAATTTCAATACTGCTGTATTGTAATAAAAGTAGTTTAGGATTTATAATAAGTGTAGTTTTCCTGTATTATTAGTGTTATTTTAATATTATTCTGTGTCATAAATGTATTTCATGGCAACGTCATTAACACGGAAAGATTGTTTGACAGTAGATTGTGCCTTAAATGGTGAAATTACAAAGTGTTATTGTCGCTCCTGCTGTCTGACCTCCACCTGAAATACACGAGCGCGTCACCCTTACCAGTGCAACCGTACAGATCAGGAGAACAATCGTGATTTTATTTTATATACTTCCTCATTCCTCTGTAATTACTTTCTGGTTACGTCAGTGCCAGCACAACACACGACTCGCTTCTGAATCATTTTAGGCGTGAGTGTGACTTCCATCAAGCGCAGCACACAGGCTTTGATTTTAACTCGTGTTTCGGAGCGTAGCTAATCCGGCCGCTGTAGAAACCAGAGTGCACGTATATACAGCGGTTTACGGTAACTACCCTCGCTATGGATCTGCTGTGAATCCCGTGAGAATGTGGAGCAGTAGCGTACTCAGGTTTGCTAAGAGCTGTTTCGGTGTTATTTTTTCCGAGCTGCGGTCTTGTGTTTGTCATGTGTGCCGTAACGCTTCCTTCTGATTATCTCTTTGGACTATTCAGTAATAGTCGAGGCTGTCAGGTTCCCAATCACAAACTTCCTGCTCTGTATGCTGCTGCCTCTGCTGCTGCCACCTAGTGTTTAAGAAGAGGTAGCACTCATAATCAATATTAAACAGAAATATTCTGATATTCAGAGAAGCAAACTTATCTCACCAGTATTTTGTATACTTTGTATATTTTGGATAATTGAGACAATGAAATTCTGTGTCATGCCTAATAATTATATCCGATTGGAGAGCTTAAAATTCCTCATTACAAATTTATATCACCTAAATTGAATAATAATAAATATTTTATGAAAACTTCAAGTTCACTCCACCCTAACTAGATTACCAGTGTATCATCTCTCGGCTCTGTAATGCACGAGCTGTAACACGCCGTGTGTAAAACCTGTTTTCTACGTTAAATCACTCAGATTATCTAATGCATGCTTTTAAATGGTTTATTATTCTCTCTGAGGGAGAACAGCATGAAGAAGCTCGTTGCTCGTCTTTCCACACTGCAGTACACCGCACTAACGTTTCAGGAAGCAGAACTCGGTTCATGCAGATGCTTAAAAAGCCCTAAAGCTGTCGTTTCTTTTAAAAGAAATATTCATTTTTGGTTGATTATCTTTCTTGTTATTCGTTGTATTTTTTGACGAAAGTGAAGGTCTTTTTATTTGTTGTATATATTGTTTAATATGTAAAAAGTATGTGTACAGATTTTTAAAACTCGGCGCCCCCCGCAGGACAAATGCGCTGTTGGAGAAGGTGGCGTCGGCTGTGGAGCAGTCGGTGTTCTATAGCGCCCTCTGGGGGAGCATCCTGACCAGCGCACCAGTGAGACTGCCGGCCATCAGCTTCGTCCTCCTGCACCTCAACCGCAAACTGTCCATGGAGGATCAGCTGTACATCATCGGCAGCGACATCGAGCTCATGGTGAAACACAGCGACAAAAAACATCTCACTAACCAGCTGCTCACTAACCAGCTGCACACTAACCAGCTGCACACTAACCAAATACACACTAACCAAATACACACTAACCAGCTGCACACTAACCAAATACACACTAACCAGCTGCACACTAACAAATGTCTGAGTGAAATAAACGACATCACAGCAGTTTAAAATCAAAATGTTCAGACAGATCTCAGTTCAGTTAAAGGAGCAGCGGAGCACTGTACAGTGATAATAATAATAATAATAATAATAATGGTAATAATAATAATAATGGTAATAGTAAATGTGTGTGTGTGCGTGTGTGTGCGTGTGTGTGCGCGTGCGTGTGTGTGCGCGTGCGTGTGTGTGTGTGTGTGTGTGTGTGTGTGTGTGCAGGTGGAGGCGGTCAGTACGTCTGTTCAGGACTCCAGTGTGTTGGTTCAGAGGAGTACACTCGATCTCATCCTCTTCTGCTTCCCCTTCCACATGAGTCAGGTAATCACTCACTCACTCTTTCACTCTTTCACTCACTCACTCATTCACTCTTTCACTCACTCACTCACTCACTCTTTGACTCTTTCACTCACTCACTCACTCACTCACTCACTCTTTCACTCTTTCACTCACGCACTCTTTCACTCTTTCACTCTTTCACTCACTCACTCACTCTTTCACTCACTCTTTCACTCACTCACTCACTCACTCACTCACTTATTCACTCACTCTTTCACTCACTCACTCACTCACTCACTTATTCACTCACTCTTTCACTCACTCTTTCACTCACTCTTTCACTCTTTCACTCACTTATTCACTCACTCTTTCACTCACTCACTCACTCACTCACTTATTCACTCACTCACTCACTCTTTCACTCTTTCACTCACTTATTCACTCACTCACTCACTCACTCTCCTGTGCTGATGGTGAATACTGTAATGTTAATCTCAGTAATTTTTTTCTATATCACTCAGCTGTAACACAATACAATAATACAACAATCAGTGCGCAGTAATCAGCTGTTTAGTGACTTTTGTTGTCATCGTCTCTCTCTCTCTCTCTCTCTCTCTCTCTCTCTGTCTGTCCATCTCTCTCTCTCTTTCTCGCTCTCTCTCTCGCTCTCTCTCTCTCTCTCTCTCTTTCTCACTCTCTCTCTCTCTCTTTATTTTTCTCTTTCTCGCTCTCTCTCTCTCTCTGATTATACCTGAAACACTGAAGTTGTGGATTTGTGTTTTTCTTCCTGCCAGGCCACGCGTCCTGATATGATCCGGATCCTCTCTGCAGCGCTGCACGTCGTCCTGAGGAGAGACATGTCACTGAACCGCCGACTGTACGCATGGCTACTGGGTGAGGAACTCGTCTCTCTCTCTCTCTCTCACACACACACACACACACACACACACACACAGAGAGAGACAGATGGAGAGTGAGGAATGAATGTTTATCTGTAAGTGAGTACACGACCTAACGTGTCTCTCAGACGTTCCTCAACATTAAATCTAACTATAAACCGCTACAACGTGTGACGTGTCGTTCTTTAATAACTGAAACATCGTAGTCGTGGTAAATCGCTGTGGTATAAGCGGAATAACACACTCCAGACTGTGCTGTTTACTAAAATTATACACTTTGTGGGTAACAGTATTATTTTTGTGTAACAGCGTGGTCTGTTGTGTGTTATTCCTTATTTATCACGTTAATACTGTATAACTGTGTACGCTTATTACAGTGTTATAAACACTGCAGGGTTATAATGTGTGTTTTTAGTATTTACCTTTTGTTTACTCTGTTTTTACCTGCAAACTGTGTGCTGGGGACGGCCACGGTAAGAGTGTGTGTGTGTGTGTGTTTTACCAGTTTATTAAGAATGAATAGAACTTTGTGTGTTTGAATTTCATGGTTTATTTAGTTAATTTAAAGCGGTCTAATCCAATATGTAACTCTGTGTGTGTGTGTGTGTGTGTGTGTGTGTGTGTGTGTGTGTGTGTACAGGTTCTGACAATAACGGTGTGAAAACAGGTCCTCGGAACAGCCGCCTGAGTAACCCAGAGGAACACGCAACACACTACTTCAACACCTACTCTAAAGACCTGCTGGTGCAGGTGTGCGTTATGTACACAACACGCCATAGACGCAACACGCCATAGACGCAACACGCCATAGACGCAACACGCCATAGACGCAACACGCTATATACATAATATTTTATATACACAACATGTTTACTTTTGCACTGGCTGTATTTACATGCAGCATAATATGTTAGTATGAGATCTCAATCAGATTAAAAAAATGTATACTCCTCATGTCTGTGTGTGTGTCTGTGTGTGTGTCTGTGTGTGTGTGTGTGTGTGTGTGTGTTTAGGCCATGGTTGGGATTCTGCAGGGAAAAGCTCGAGGTGGTGAGGAGGAGAGCGCGCTGATGCACGACCTGAAACCTTTCCGCATCCTCATCAGTCTGCTGGACAAACCTGAGCTGGGTACACACACACATACACACACACATTCATACTCACACACACACATTCATACTCACACACACACACATATTCACACAACAAAATGCAGAAAATAGGAAAAAGGAAATGGCCTTTTTATGTTGCTGTCAGACGTAATGTGATGTAACATAAAAGCAGGAGAGAATTATAAACTGAGAAAATAAAGGACTAATGTGATGAGATCTGAGTGAGAAGATTTTGCGAGTGTAAATAAATCTAACAGGAGTCTCGTAGATCACCAGTATATTACTGCATGAACAGCGCTGGTTGTGATTCTCACATTAATCACTGGTTTAATTGAACAAAATGGCTTCCACACTCATTATTCAGCAGCACAGAGAATAGCACTTGATCCAGCGCAGACTGTTATCGAGCTCTGACAGTTACTCAAACGCAACTTAATGAAGCCGCGAGATTCTCCATCGAGGTGATGAAATCGTAATGTGTGTGCGGGATGTAGGAGATTTTATCACACTTTTATTTTCGCCATGTTGAGTTGTTGAATAAAATAAAGTTAGTGTTTGTGTTAATTCGATGCTGTAAAGAAAACGTGCTCACGGTGTGAAGGATAATCTGACCTAGCGCTCATCTGCTACGCTCACACAGAAACTTTAACTTCATTCATCACTTTATCCATAAAATATTCCCTCCTGCAGATAAACCGTGCAGAACTCACACAGCTCGACTCTGAATAAATAACAACCCTGTACTGAGACTCGTCTGTGTGTTTAGGTCCCGCCATCCTGGAGGACGTTCTGATCGAAGTGTTCAGGACTTTACACACCCAGTGCCGAGCCGAACTGGACCTGCAGAACCAGAACCCCTTCAGCAAAGACCACACGCAACTCAGCAGGTATCAACAACAACACCAAATCTAAAAAAATTATTATAATAATATTTTTATTAATAAAACACCCTTCATTTAGCCGCTGAAGCCTTTAAGAGCTGAAAAAAGGCGGTATAAATAACTTTACAACTGTTCCACGCTGCCGCTGAATCCTGCACTCTGATTGGTCAGAAGGTGTTGATTAGTTTTCTATAACAGCGGCTCTGACAGTAGTGCAGGTTTATATTAATGCACTCGCTCTAATACGTTATTGTTTCTACATGTACAGCAGACGCTCCACATAAACGGATTAAAAATGCGTGTAATTGTTGATGTGGTGAAGTTTTCTGTAAGGAGATGTTTATTATGTAACATTTAGGGAAGGAGTCTCCAGTGTCAGTGCTTTGTAACAGTCAGAGGTAAAGCTGTAACTTTCTGATAGCTTCAGGACAGAGGAGTTTACGCTTCTGTGCGGTTTCTCGGTAACAGAGAGAGATGAATAAAGAGAGGCTGCTGAGGGAACGAGTGTTTATAGCTGCTATAATGTAAGCGAGAACATCTCATTCTTTA
>NC_069730.1:315728-330728 GCF_027358585.1 Pangasianodon hypophthalmus
TCAAATCCTCCCATTGCATAGATACAACCGTCCAGCACACACACACTCACGTAACACCGGGGGGAGTGCATGGGGCCCACCTGAGCCCAGGTTCTGGAGATGGGGTCAAACCTTCTCACACTGCTGAAGTAATTCACACTGTCGAATCCTCCGATGCAGTACACGAAGCCGTTCAGATACACCGTCCCGTGATAGGCTCGTGGACTCTCATCGTTGCACGTCACATCGACCCAGCGCTCCGCTCGCGTATCGTACGCTTCTATGGCGTTGGTGGGACTCCCGCGGCTCCAGCCGCCGATGGCCAGCAGAACGGCGCTGGGCAGGCGGGGTCGCGCGAGATCAGAGCTGAGAGATTCGTCTGTGTTGAGGCCATACATGCCCATCATAACGCTGGTTACAATCGGCTTGCATGCTGCATTGTCTGTCAGTAAAACATTATTCCTCACGTTATCCATAACGTAATCATGCGTCAGTAGCGCCATACGCACCTTGGGCAGTAACTCTCCTATGTGTGCTTTCCGTTTCTGCAGCGAATGTTCAGTCCACTGTAAGATAGCCTCAAACACCACGTTCTCCTTTTTCACGTTCAGCTCGTCATTCTCGATGATCTCACTCAGCTGCTCAACCGTCAGGTCCAGAAACTCCTCAGAGACGCGCACCATCTCCTCAAAGTTGTGCAAGATAAACTGGAAGGCCTGCTGCTTCAACTTCTTGCAGAAGTAGAATTGAGCAAAACGCCAGATGCCGATGCAGTTCTCCAGACACAGCTGAGCCTTCAGGAACGCGCAGCACTCGTTCACCAGGACGCTCACCACCAGATAATCGGCAGTGATCAGCAGCTCACACACGTTTTCCTCCGTGATGTTAACACGTTGTATATATGCGTACTCCATGATCAGCTCCATTGTTTCACAGGAAACGTCAGGGATTCTGTACTCGTGCTTATCCGGAGGGTACCAGCCGTTGGTGAAGAGAGCCCTGAAGTACGGGCTGCAGCCACACAGGATGTTCTTGTGCGCGTGGAACTCGGCATTGTCGACTGTGATGAGTACGTCACAGAGCTTCTTCTCTAACCGCAGCGCATTGACGATGTTGCAGGCCGTCATGCCCACCTTCCTGTCCGCTTCTTCCTCTTCTTCCTGCTTACTCATATTCTGTCCAGTGTATTTGTGCATGTCAGAGTTACTGAATGTAGAGCTTTAGGCTTAATGTCTGAATTTAGATTGTGTTGATGGTGCAGAGTTTTTAAACTCAGAATGTTCAGGTTCTTTATTTCAGCATAATAAGAGTCCGATCACATTCACTGTTCCAGTTCTAATTCTGTAAACACCTATGAATACAGTATGGAGTGTTCCTGACAGAAACCCTGCTGTAAAGGGGGTTTTATACAGCAGCGTTCAAAGCCTGAATATGCATACACATCCACTGTAAAGAACAATATCATCCTGAAAAACCCACCTCCCAGGGTGAACTGCCAAATGGAATTAATTTCTACATTACAATTATGAAATATTGATGGGGAAATAGTTAATGATGGCTGGGATTTATTCATTTGTTTGGTTTTTTGTTTGTTTATATATTTGATAGATAGATAGATAAGTTCTATAGTTTGTTAATGCAGGTAAATATAGCCTTTCCAACTTTTTGCTGAGGAAAGTAATTAAACTTTAAATAACTTTTTAAAACGTCTAGCCCATTTTACACCAGAAAAAAATCTGCAGTGCTGTTTAGGTGTGGAAATGCAGCACAGGCGCAGCACAGGCGCAGCACAGGCGCAGCACAGGCGCAGCACAGGCGCAGCACAGGCGCAGCACAGACGGAGAGGCGTGGTTTAGTAAATATAACCTGAAACTATCTTTACTGACTGTCAGGTCGTTATAATGCATTATCACCTGTATATGATCACATACAACTCAAAATCATTTATTCCCACTTTATTTGCTCCTGTTGTTCCTGCGCAGACAGGAAGTTGAGCTGCTTCAGTATGCTGAACTAGATTATTCCAAAAGAGATTTAAGAAATGCTCGTCGGCTCATATCACGCTTACACAAAACCTTAAAACTTGCAATATGAAGAAACCAACAAAATGCATGTGTTTTTTTTCCCAGCCGTTAGGCCACTGTACTGTAAGGGCTCCCTAGAGGGCACTTGATCACAGTTTCTCTACCACAGAGGCACTCTAGAGGGCACTTGTTTTGATCCATGGGGCACTGAGCCCTGAGTCTGACACTGATGACAGCTGCCATAGGTTTTGACGCCATGGCATCTAAAGTGAAATGCTAATTGTGTACTTGAGTTAGTGTAGCCTATGTATGTTTCATTACAGATGGCAGGACAGATATTTATGTCAGATATTTTATTACAGAAACTGTCATAGAATATTTTATATCATTACACTACACTGTAAATAACACACACAATAACACATTCTCTAAATAACACCTTTTTTCCTGCAGTGGAGAGAATTGAGGAAGAGGATAATTAACAAGTTATATGAATAAATATTTTAGCCAAAACGAGGTGTGAAAAGAGGAACGATTTCTCGATGGTCTGTACGAAGCATGACCACATGTCCTGAAATTATTTATTGCTATGGATTAAATTTCGATTCTTTCTAGGGTAGAGTGGTCTACCAGGAGGTTAAACCAGTGTTTTATAGAGGTTTGGAGTCTTTCTTTTCAGTTCAGTAGTTTAATTTTTTTTAACAATAATGAGTGATATTAGTATAAAAGGTTCTTTCTTCATGCTTCCTCTCTGCGTTTTGATATTCATCTCTCTCTCTCTCTCTCTCTCTCTCTCTCTCTCTCGTCCCACCGGTTGGGTGTAGAGCGTGGCGGTGTTGTTGTGGGATCAGTTGGGTGAAGCAACTCCTCAGCATCATCAGCGCAGTGTGGAACTTTTCTATCAGCTACACAACCTCGTTCCCTCCTCCAGCATCTGTGAGGACGTCATCAGCAACCAGCTCATGCATCGAGACAAAGTGGGGCTCTTTATTATGCATGAAAATATGATCAATATGCATGGAACAAATCTATTTACATGTTTGCATCACTTCCTAAACAACCTTCTTTTTTCATCTTTTCAGAGGATCCGTTTGGAGGCTCATGTGAAATTCTCAGTCTTGTGGCATCTAACACGAGACCTGAACATCACCAAGTCTTCACCTTTCAGCCGCACCTTTGACAGGTAAGTTAAAACATTCAGGACATGCAGTGGCAGCGGAGTTTATCAGTTTATCAAGAAATTAAAAACCACTGATCAGGAGAAGGCTTTTCTGCTTGTTGAATGATCTCCATTATAAAAGTGAGCATGTGAGGGACTCACTCTGTAGACTAGGTGGTGACGTGAACATAAAATCTTAATTCAGAGGTTAATTCCGTCATGTCGGACCTCTCGCAGGTCTCTCTTCATCATGTTGGACAGTCTGAGTTTCTGGGACGGTTCGGTGAGTGCTGTGGGGCGGGCGTGGCTCAATCAAGTTCTCCAGAGACACGACATCGCCCGAGTTCTTGAGCCGCTTCTTCTGCTGCTGCTGCATCCAAAAACACACCGTGTGTCCATCCAGCGTGTGCAGGCTCAGCGCCACTGGACCTGGGCCTTTCCCGAAGCTCCAGCACCAGAACCGGGATCAGAGCCACATGAAGTTGGATGCTTGGAGGACGCAGGCTGCTCTGACCGTAAGTGCAGTTTAGTTCTGCGTTTGGTTTTGTTGCTTTGTTTTTCATCTGATGCTGTCTGATCTAGGGATAATCTGAGAATTAAATACGTTTCTGTTATTTTTATTAATTTGGTCTGTCCTACAGATTACTGTATGTCTCAGGATAACCTGAAGGGCCAAGTCCTTCCTCTGGATGATATGGAGCCCTTCAGCCTAACGGTGAACCCTTTAAGTGACAGTCTGTCACTTCTGAGCCTCAGCATCGAAAACGTACATCTTTGTGCTGAATATCAACCTCCGGACCAGCAGGGGGAGCCGCCGAGCTCAGAGTCAACTGGCTCCCAGTTCTCCACTGTGGACAACGGCAGCTTGAGTGAGCTGGAAGGAAGTGGTAGTACTGTTAACACGTGTGATCAGGCAACACTAGAGGCAGAATTAGAGGAAGAGTCCATAAACATGGCCGTTTCTGTGATTCTTGCTGAACTAGTGGACAGGGTGGTGCAAATGGTGGAAGACAGTTCAGTTGAGACACCTTCACCTCCAGAAGGTTGGTCTCGAACTGACTCGGACAGTTCCAACACCTCAGAAGCATCTACTGAACCCCAGGTCAACATGGGCCCGTTTCCTGGCAACCAGTTTCGAACACTTCCTGAATTGGTGGCTGGTGGCACGCTGGAATTTCTCACAGTTCCTTCATCAGGTGATGAACCTCATGAAGGAATAACAAGACACAGTTCCTCACCTTCCATCGTCACGCTTCCAGATAGCAGTGGAAACGGTACTCCAGAGTTAAGCTTGCACCCAGATGACCCTCGGTCCCGAAAACGCAGCCACAGCAGTACTCAGCTTAGCCTCAAGGGTAAAATCATGGAGCGTCTCACTGACAAATCTCCTGGAGCCAAGCCCAAGGTGAAGAAAAACAAGAAGAAAGAGGAGGAACGTCGAAAGTCAAACCAGGCAGATAAGAATCGTCCCCCCAGCATCTTCTTTGGCGACAGCTTGGACTTGGAGAATTGGTACAGCTGCGGTGAAGGTGAGGTTTCTGAGATTGAGAGTGATATCGGATCTCCTAGTGGCGGCGCCGGTGGAGTCCCGGGCTCGTCCCGATCTTCTACATGTCCTAGTCGCTTTAACATCCACCCCCTTTACCAGCACATCTTGCTGTACCTGCAAATCTACGATTCCTCTCGGGCTCTTCATGCTCTTTCTGCCATAGCTGCCATGTTGCGCACGGCTCCTGCTGGCTTTGTCAGCGCCATCTCAACCACCAGCATTAACAACACCTACACACCTCAGCTCTCGCTTCTTCAGAACCTTCTAGCCCGTCATCGCGTTTCCGTCATGGGAAAAGATTTTTATTGCCCCATTCCGCAGGATTCGCATTCACATTCCTTCCGTAGCGCCATGTACCTGGAGATCATCATCTCGCTGTGCCTCTACTTCTTGAGGAGCTATTATTCATCACATGTTCCAGCGGCACCGCAGGACCTGGCGGGGAACCGCGCCATGCAGCTGACCAGCGTTGAAGTCTTGACGCTGCTCTTCAGCGAGCTTGCCAAGGTGACTGGCGGCTCAGCTAAAGGGTTCGCCAGCTTCATCAGCGACGTCCTGTCCAAGTGCAAGGTACAGAAAGTGGCACTGCACTGCCTGCTCTCGTCCATCTTTAGCGCTCAGAAGTGGCACGAGCAGCGCATGCGTGGAACCAACCTGCCTGCCGTCGAGGAGGGACTATCCGAGGACAGCGTCATCAACTTGTCCGAGGAACAGCTGGACGGATGCAGTGGCGTACAGTCGCAACTCCTTCGCCTCCTTCAGAGCCTCGTTGTACTCGAGCATCACGTCCTGGTCCCTGGAGACGAAAGTGGAGAGGCTGGACCAGGAACAGGGAATTCAGGAAGTGCTGGTGGAGCCGTGGCTGGTTGTGGTGGTTTTGAGATTCTGGGTGGAGAAGTGGAACACGTGAATCCTCAACAGCCAATGGCGTCACTGCAGTACCTGCACGGGCAGCCAATTACAGCGCAGGGTATGTTTTTATGTGCGGTGATACGGGCGCTTCACCAGCACCACGCGTGTAAGATGCACCCGCAGTGGATCGGCCTCGTCACGGCCACGCTGCCCTACATGGGTCGGGTTCTGCGTCGCGTGGTGGCTTCAGTGACACTGCAGCTCTGCAGGAACCTGGACAACTTGATCCAGCAGTACCGCTATGAGACCGGAATCACAGACACCAGGTACGCCCCCTAGCACCAGTGTAGGTACTGCAGGTTAGGAGTCACGAGCTGGTTAGGAAATTTTTAAATCAAAATTTTTAAATATTTTCAGGCCCCAGTGGATGGCGCTGTGTATTCCTCCTGATCTGATCCTCACAGTGCTGGAGGGAGTCACAGCCATCATTCATTACTGCCTGCTCGACCCGTCGTCTCAGTACCACCAGGTGGGGGCGCTGTTCCTCCACAAACTCTCTTATTTCCATATTGTGGCATGTACATGGGGTGTGATCACTTTTCTTTTTCTCTGTGTGTATGTGTGTGTATGTGTGTATGTGTGTGTGCGTGTGTGCGTGTGTGCGTGTGTGCGTGTGCGCGTGTGCGCGTGTGTGTGTGTTTCCCCACACACAGCTCCAGGTGAGTGTGGATCAGAAGCACCTAGCTGAGGCGCGCTCAGGTATCCTGTCGATCCTCCACACCATCATGTCCTCAGTCACACTGCTCTGGAGTGCACTTTACCTGGCTGACAGCTCAGAACGTCCCAGCGGCGCCACCTGCAGCTCCAACATCAACCTGGGGTCCACTAAGGTGAGAAAACACACACCTGGGGAACATTTTATTTTTTATTTTATTTTGTATTTTATTAACGCTTCTGACGTGTTTGACTTATGAAGGGTTTGATGATGATAATGTTTATGTTCATGAAATAGAATGAAAGTCTTGAGTGTAAATGCAAGGAAAAGATACAAATTTCAAACATTTTTCTTCAGAATCTTCGTCAGCAGATCCTCGAGCTGCTCGGCCCGATCTCGATGAACCACGGAGCTCACTTCATGGCCGCCATCGCTTACGTCTGGAACGAACGAAAACAGACCAAAACTCCTGCCAGGAACAAGGTGCACATCAAACCCCGGAGAAAAATCATTTAAAGTGTGAAGTGGGAAATGTAAATGTAGGTTTCTCCATTTTATTGTGTGTGTATATATGTGCGTGTGTGTGCGTGTGTGTGCGTGCGTGTGCGTGCGTGCGCGTGCGTGCGTGCGTGTGCGTGCGTGTGTGCGTGTGTGCGTGTGTGCGTGTGTGTGTGTGTGCGTGCGTGTGTGTGTGCGTGTGTGTGCGTGTGTGTGCGTGCGTGCGTGTGCGTGCGTGCGTGTGCGTGCGTGTGTGTGCGTGCGTGTGTGTGCGTGCGTGTGTGTGCGTGCGTGTGCAGGTAATTCCGACCGCGAGTGATGAACAGCTCCTCCTGGTGGATTTGGTGAGGAGTGTTAACGCCATGCGCACTGAAACCGTCATGCAGACAGTGAAGGAGGTTCTCAAACAGCCGCCAGCCATCGCTAAGGAGAAGGTTCTCATTTTACATTTTAATAATAAATAAATAATAAATATTGTTTGTTATGTAGCACTTTTCTCAAACCCAGAATCGCTGTGCAATTTTGGAAAAAGAAACAAAGGCACAGCACAATAATCAGCCAACTTCTTTTATGATGGAGTTTTTGTGTAATTTGTAATCGAATAAATTGTTCTGTTTCAGTGAACTGTACTGATTTAAATGGCAGCTGATAAAATTAATTTTCTAAAATATTATGTGAATATTGTGTATAATTTATTCTTTGTCTCTGTTTCTCTCCTTCCTTCCTCTCTCTCTCTCTCTCTCTCTCTCTCTCTCTCTTTACAGAAACATCTCTCTCTTGAAGTCTGTATGCTTCAGTTTTTTTACGCTTATGTTCAGAGGTGAGTCGGATCAACAGAACACACTCGTCTCTGACACTCAGTAAACGATGCATAATTAGCAGTAATTAAATAATAATATAATGATTAATTAATGATGTACTGCAGGATTCCAGTGTGCAGTTTAGTCGACAGTTGGCCTTCACTGCTCTCACTGCTGAAAGACTCGGTGCAGCTCGGTCTTCCTGCTCCGGGACAGTTCCTCATCCTCGGGTAACACACACACACACACACACACACACACACACACACACACACACGCACACACACATTTTTATCTCAGGTGTAACAGATGTTCAGTTGTTTATATGTAGCTGTAACCTCGCTGTGTTCACTCTGTATTTCTGTGTTGTGTATTTTAGAGTTTTGAATGAATTTATCCTAAAAAATCCGACTCTGGAGAGTAAGAAGGACCAGCGCGAGCTGCAGGTGAGAGAAACTCCTCACGGATACACACCTGCTTTGGGTTTAACGTTACTGACTGTGTGTCAGCTCTTAAAGAAGAACAGATGAACCACATACAAGGGGTTGGTGGCTGGTGGTGTTGATCAGAAACACTGGATGATGTTTTACAGTAAAAATATGAAACTTTACAGAGAACAGTAATCAAAAAACTTTAATAAATCCGTCTGTGTGAGTGTGGGGTTTGTTATGAGATATTTCATCTGTAAATTGCCTTGTTTTTCATATTTGCATTTAATCTTTAGACCTCTAGATGGCGTTTAATTCGGTTCCTTACCACTACAGTGTTTATTCTGTGCTATTTATTTATTTTATGTTAAATGTGTGATTTTAAATGTTATAGTACACATTTCGGTTTACGTCGACGCTCTGCTTTTCTCCTTCCTAATCATCATTCGTTTACAGGACGTGACCCATAAGATCGTGGAGGCCATCGGGACGATCGCAGGTTCCTCTCTGGAACAAACGACGTGGTTGAGAAGGAACCTGGAGGTGAAACCGTCTCCTCAGATCGTAGTAGATGGAGCAGGGTTGGAGTCGGACGTGGAGGGTGAGTGAGAGAGAGAGAGAGAGAGAGAGAGAGAGATGCCTCGGAGAACCTTATAGCAGAAGCATTATCATTATCAGATTAACATGTGTGTGTGTGTGTGTGTGTGTGTGTGTGTGTGTGTGTGTTTCAGATCTAATGCTCACAGTGATGGAGGCGTCCAGTTTCACTCCATCAGTCTACAGTGTTCACGCCCTCACACTGCTAGCGGAGGTAAACTTAGCATCACACGCATGGTACCATGTGTGTATGTGTAGTGTGTGATTAATTATGTGTGTGTGTGTGTGTGTGTGTGTGTGTGTGCAGGTGTTGGCTCACCTGTTGGACATGGTGTTCTACAGTGATGAGAAGGAGAGGGTGATCCCCCTGTTGGTCAACATCATGCACTACGTTGTGCCATATTTACGCAACCACAGGTACACACACACACACACACACACACACACACACAATGACGTTCTCTGTGATGATGAAATTCTCCAAGTTGTTGATGTTCTCTGATGTTTATGTTCTCCGTGATGATGATGTTCTCCGTGGTGATGATGTTCGTGATGTTGATGTTCTCTGTGGTTATGATGTTCTCTGATATTTATGTTCTCCGTGATGGTGATAATGATGATGTTTTTCGTGGTGATGATGTTCGTGATGTTGATGTTCTCTGTGATGATGATGTTCTCCGTGATGATGCTGTTTTTCATGGTGATGATGTTCGTGATGATGTCCGTGATGATGATGATAATGATGTTCTCCGTGATGATGCTGTTTTTCGTGATGATGATGTCCGTGGTGATGATGTTTGTGATGATGTTGTTCGTGGTGATGATGTTCGTGATGATGTTCGTGATGATGATGTCCGTGGTGATGATGTTCGTGATGATGATGTTCTTGATGATGGTGAGATTTAGGATTCCTCTTCTGTGTTTTTCTCCTGTCGCAGTGCCCACAATGCTCCGAGTTACCGGGCGTGTATTCAGCTCCTGAGCAGTCTGAGTGGATATCAGTACACACGGCGGGCGTGGAAGAAAGAAGCCTTCGACCTGTTCATGGATCACACCTTCTTCCAGATGGACGCGTCGTGTGTGAGCTAGTGAGTGATTCCACACCGTTATTTATCATTAAACACAAAAAAACAGCCGAGTATACAGCAATACACAACATAATTATTCCAGTGGGTGGAGCCTAACTGAGTTTATTCCTGATTGACCACTGTGTGTGTGTGTGTGTGTGTGTGTGTGTGTGTGTGTGTGTGTGTGTTTCAGCTGGAGAGCCATCATAGACCACCTGATGACCCATGATAAGACCACTTTCAGAGATCTGATGAGTGAGTGTGTTTATTTCATTAAACTCACACTGATCTCACTCTCACTGCGTTTGTTCAAATCGTTGTAACGCACTAAACCCGGCTTCACGCTGCGCAGTTCTCAGCCTGTCACAGACAAACATCTCACACTGTAAAGGTTTGTGTGTTGAGATCGGTTTGTTTGTTACAGCTCACAACATGACGTCATTTAGTGCCACTGTGACCAAAAACAATCGATGACAAAAAAATCACTGTGAAGAAAGTGTGTGTCTGTGCGAACTTGTTTTCAGCACGAGCTGATTTCCGGATCACGCTGATTGATGACGTGAGCAGAACGTAGTCGTGTTTCATCGCAGGTTTATCGTTAGAGGACACGGAGACATTCACAACACACTTCACTGCACAGGATCTCGTACAGCGTGAAACCAGATTAAACCCCACTACACTAACTCTAATTCACATCCAGAGCTTTTCTGAGCTGTTTTGTTGGTTTGTATTTTTAGAAACTGGCCTTTAAACTGTAGTTTATTATTGAGCACTTCCTGTAATGTAACACAACACTTCCTCCTCCTCCTCCTCCTCCTCCTCCTCACTTCCTGTGCTCTCAGCGCGTGTAGCTGTAGCTCAGAACAGCTCTCTGAATCTCTTCACTAATCGGGATGCGGAGCTGGAGCAGAGAGCCATGCTCCTCAAACGCCTCGCCTTCACCATCTACAGCAGCGAAGTGGACCAGTACCAAAAGTACCTCCCAGATATACAGGGTACACACACACACACACACACACACACACACACACACACACACACACACACACACCATCTGCAATCTACATACACTACTGCTGTGTTTGAATACAGTCTTTATTATATGATATTTAAACAACTCAAGACTGTTTGTGTGCGTGCGTGTGTGTGCGTGCGTGTGTGTGCGTGCGTGTGTGTGCGTGCGTGCGTGTGTGTGTGTGCGTGTGTGTGTGTGCGTGTGTGTGTGTGTGCGCGTGTGTGTGTGTGCGCGTGTGTGTGCGCGCGCGTGTGTGTGCGCGCGCGTGTGTGTGCGCGCGTGCGTGTGTGCGTGTGCGTGCGCGTGCGTGTGTGCGCGTGCGTGTGTGCGCGTGCGTGCGCGTGCGTGCGTGTGCGTGTGTGTGTGCGTGCGTGTGTGTGTGCGTGTGTGTGCGTGCGTGTGCGTGCGTGCGTGTGCGTGTGTGTGTGCGTGCGTGTGTGTGTGCGTGTGTGTGCGTGCGTGTGTGTGCGTGTGTGTGCGTGTGTGTGCGTGTGCGTGCGCGTGTTTCAGAGCGGTTGGTGGAGAGTCTGCGTCTCCCTCAGGTACCGATCCTGCATGCTCAGGTGTTCCTGTTCTTCAGAGTTCTGCTGCTGCGCATGTCTCCTCAACATCTCACCTCACTGTGGCCCACCATGATCACTGAGCTGGTATATATACACACACACACACAGACACACACATTATTATACATTTCATTTAAATGTCTTATAGAGAATGTGTTTTCCTTTTTCTCTCAGGTTCAGGTGTTTTTACTGATGGAGCAGGAGCTCACTGCAGACGAGGACATCACCAGGTACACACACACACACACACACACCACACCCACATACACGTCAATAAAATCTTTTACAGGTTTTCATAAACACGAGCGCGAGGATGGTGAGTGTCTCAGCGTTCTGACGCCACACTGCCGTCCTAACACCACTTTCAGAGTGTCTGCACTGTAATGTTGTATTTTGTGTATTTTCTGAATATTGTTCTTCGCTCTGCAGGACGTCGGGTCCCTCGGTCGCAGGACTGGAGACAACGTACTCGGGAGGAAACGGATTTTCGACGTCCTACAACAGCCAGCGCTGGCTCAACCTCTACCTGTCTGCCTGCAAACTGCTGGATCTGGCGCTCACTCTGCCCTCCGAGAGTCTCCCGCAGTTCCAGATGTGAGTGTGTACCTCTCTACAGGAAGTAAATGCTCAGAACAGGAAGTTACCTGTAAACACACCTGTCTAAATGCTGAATGGGAGATTTGGCTGTGTCTCAAATCATGCACTATCTAGGTGTTTATCTAGTACCTGGATGGTTGTAGGGAAATAATGTTTCAAATAAAATACCAAAAAGAACGTAAAGTTAATTTTACTCACTTCTGATGGAGGTCTTCTGAGGGCAGCTGTTCAGCACTGGAGTATTCCTTTAACCCTGAGGTTCTGTGTGTCGGTGCTGCAGGTATCGCTGGGCGTTCATCCCCGAGTCCTCGGATGATTCCGGTCTGGAGGTGCGCAGACAGGGCACACACCAGAGAGAGTTTAAACCCTACGTAGTGCGACTGGCAAAGCTGCTGAGGAAAAGAGCGAAGGTACAGAGAGAAAAAAATCACATGGTAAAGCGTATAAATATCTCAAAAATCCAAGAACATGATGTGCCCCTTAGTGGCCGCTCGATGTTAAATTTAACGTGTATGCTTACACAGAGACCTATCAGGTTTTGTGATTGGCCGATGTTAATGGCTCTTGAAGTTTTGTTGATTGGTGTAAGATAAGAATTTTCTCTCTTCGCCAAATGATTCAGGAGTTACAGGAAACACAAAATGAGAAACACTGCATTTCAGTGCTGCCTTTCAGGCTCCTGCTGCTTGCCCGAGTAGCTGAGCAGTGTCACGTCTCTCTGACTTGACAAAATACTGGCAGTTTTTGTTTTTGGAAAGAATAATAAAAAAAAACTCCTTGCAGAGTATTTTCAGTGCTTGGACCCCTTGTAAAGGTCAATTAAAACATCACTACAGCCTGATACAGGGTGTAACGCTCTGTCCTGTGTTTATCAGAAAAGCGCAGAAGAAGACGTCTCGGGCCGGACGTTAGCGTGGGAGCCTGGACGCTTGACCCTGACGCTGTTCGGGATCCGCAGCATCGAGCAGCTCCTGCCCTTCTTCACCGCGCTCAGTCAGGTGTTCAGCAGCAAATCAGGCATCAGGTCAGCGTCATTCCACAGCAGCGCCCCGCCCAGCGACGCTCCGAACGCCCCGAAAAACACCAAACACGAGAGCCAGAAAATGTTCTGGAGCCGAGCCAGACACGACATCGAGGAGATGGTGGAGAAAGACTTCCTGGAAGGGCTCATAAAAACATGATCGAACCCGGAACACATAAATGTAAATAATGGTTGAACTGTGGGAAACACTAACACCTCAACTTTTAGATTAAATCAAAAAGGATTTAAGTATTAAACAAGAGAACTTTGTATATGGGTTTTTTCTTTTTCTATTTATAATTAATGTTTTTTCCAAATTATTATTTAATTTAAAGTCTTTTATCTGTGGAGGGTGGCCGTGATTGCACTCGTTACTTTAAACCCTCTGAATAATGTGAAGATTCTGTCATTCCATGTTGTGGTGAAAATAAAGAGACATATCGTTAAAAAAATACTGCTAAAAACTGCTAAAAAATAACGTTAAAAAGTAACGGCTCGTAGCAAAGCTCAGGCTAAATCAGGATTATTTAACAAACTGGACTTGCACTAATGACTTCACTTTTCCACACATCTGTAGATCTTCTTTAACCAGAGCTGTGTCTCAGATCACACACGTCTGTACTAGATGGGATTTTCAGATGGTTTTTAATCTTAAACCACAGGTAGGGTTAGGGTTAGGGGTCAGGGTTAGGGTTAGGGGTCAGGGTTAGGGTTAGTGGTTGGGGTTAGGGTTAGTGGTTGGGGTTAGGGATCAGGCTTAGGCTTAGGGTCAGGGTTCAGGTTAGGGTTAGTGTTAGGGGTCAGGGTCAGTGTTAGGTGTCAGGGTTAGGGTCAGGGTCAGGGGTTAGGATGATCCTGTTAGCAAACACTGTTGGTTAAATTAGCATCAGCTCTGTTGTTTATATCACATTCATTTTAACATTAGATACAAAATGTTAAATTGAATCCTCTCCATAATGATCCCATGTACGAGTCTGTTCCATTCTGATCTTCTACATTACTTCTCTACACAGCACATGTGTGTAGTCAGATATTGTGATTTGAGACACAGCTGATGAAATGCGATGCTGCCTGCATGGCCCTCAGACTGAGCAACGCTGCCGTTAAACACCACTGACCTGCTGAAATAAACCAGAACTTTGATTATGTATGTGCTGTGTTTAGTCTTCTTTTTGCCTTCAGATACACTGCAAAATATTTACACCATTTTTCAGGTTGAAATCGAGGCTGTGTCACAAACACCAAGTGTTTACCAGCATGAAGGCGACAGTATTCTGTAGCACTGAATCTCTCAGTCTCAGTATTTTACCAGAATTCACACTTCTGCATCGCTGTCACTTCAACCATCAATCATTACACACCGTTACCCAGCATGCATTACACAAATATACACATTGTGGAATCATCTGAACTTCCCACCATGTGCAGCTGATTCTGACTGAAAGCCACGGACACACAGACTAATAAATACCGTGGCTTGCATAAGTATTCACCCCCTTGACTTTTTCCACATTTTGTAGTGTTACAACCTGCAACTGAAGTGGACTTAAGTGGGATTATATGTCATGAATCAAGGACGCTGCTCTCAGACCCGACACTCAGACCTGACGCTGCTCTCAGACCCGACACTCAGCCCTGACGCTGCTCTCAGATCCGACACTCAGCCCTGACGCTGCTCTCAGACCCGACACTCCGCTCAGACCCGACACTCAGCCCTGACGCTGCTCTCAGATCCGACACTCAGCCCTGACGCTGCTCTCAGACCCGACACTCAGACCTGACGCTGCTCTCAGACCCGACACTCAGACCCGACACTCCTCTCAGACCCGACGCTGTGCTCAGACCTGACTCTCCGCTCAGACCCGACTCTCCGCTCAGACCCGACGCTGCTCTCAGACCCGATGCTCCTCTCAGACCCGACGCTGCGCTCAGACCCGACACTGTGCTCAGACCCAACACTCAGACCCGACTCTCCTCTCAGACCCGACACTGCTCTCAGACCCAACACTCAGACACGACACTGCGCTCAGACCCAACACTCAGACACGACGCTGCGCTCAGACCCGACACTGCTCTCAGACCCAACACTCAGACCCGACACTGCGCTCAGACCCAACACTCAGACACGACGCTGCG
>NC_069730.1:340728-350728 GCF_027358585.1 Pangasianodon hypophthalmus
GTTCAACCTCAGCAACTTCCTGGATAAGACCGGATCACACGGTGGGCGGAGTTTAACTCTCATCATTAATCACACAGACATTAACATCACGATTAAGGCTGTACGATGTATCGCTTTTCCATCATCAATCGCAATATTATCAGCTGTAGTGATGCTGGTTTATTGTCGCAGTGCACTCTTAGAAAAAAGGGTTCTTTGACGATGCTTTAAAGGTTCATTGGAGAATTAAGAGTTCTTCGCTTCCTAAAAGGGTTCTGCTTGGAAACCTTTCTAAAAGGAAACACTCTGTTTTAAATATATTTATATAAAAAATACTTCTTACTGAAAAAGCAACCGCTCACTATAAATAATTTTTAAAAATTATTTAAAAAAAACTTTTTACTGTGATTTAAGAAAATACATTTTAAATATGTTTTAACAATAAAAAAACTGTCAGTCATGTCATGTTTACTTAAAACTGTCAGTCTAAAACGATATATAAATGTACAATTTTCACTTAAAAATACATTTTTTGTTTTAAATGCTGCAAGTGGCACAAAACATTAATATCATGATGGCTAAAATGTCTATTTATTTATTTATTTATTTATTTATGCACATTTATGGGAGGTGTTGTCATTCTTTCCTCCCCTAATAATTGAACATTTGCTTTTTGTGCGTTTCAGGTTACGACATGTCCACCTTTATCCGGCGCTACAGCAGGTATCTGAATGAAAAAGCGTTTTCTTACAGACAGATGGCCTTCGACTTCGGCCGAGTGAAAAAAGGGTGAGTTTCAGCACCACAACACAATAACATTAATATGCCTTAATATTCCTTTCTTATATATCTTTAAACAAACAAAACAAACCCTACATCATTGATATTACAAACCACTAAAGATCACTGTTAATGATATTAATCACTATCTCACAAAAGTGTTTTGTGGTGTTTATCAGGATGTTGATTAAAAAACTTTTCTGAAATGAAGATTTTTTTAACTGAAAGAGCAAAAATAATGATTATTTATTGAGGCTGGTTTTAAGGTGTCGATATAGTAATAATTAATATTGCACAGTGATAACAGTATCATAAGATTACGTGTGTGTGTGTGTGTGTGTGTGTGTGTGTGTGTGTGTGTGTGTGTGTTTCAGAAACGACGGTGTGATGAGGACGATGGCTACAGATAAACTCCTGAAAGGCATGACCACGCTGCAGAATCAGATCGACGCTCTGCTGGAGTTTGAAGTGAGTGTGTTTCAGTTTTACACTTTAAAACATCAGTTATTTATTTACACATTAATATTTATTTACACATTAATATTTATTTACACATTCATATTTATTTACACATTAATATCTAATCTGCATTACAGTATAGCTTCCTGAATTATACTTTTTAATCTCAATATCAGAATGAAGATGTATTCTTAACATTTTTAATTTTAAAAAAAGAGAAAAAAAAAACAAAATCGAAATAAAATTAAAGATGAATGTTCTGGATGTTTCTTAAAATACTTTTTATTTAACCTTTCTTTTTTCTTTTTTTTTTTTCAGGTCCATCCTAAAGATCTGGTCAATGGCGTCATCAACGCTGCGTTTTTACTCCTCTTTAAGGACCTGATTAAATTATACGCCTGCTACAACGATGGAATTATTAATTTACTAGGCAAGAAATTAAGACACTATAAGGACATTTTCAGTACAGTTACAGTACACTAGTGCCTTTTCAGTACAGTTACAGTACACTAGTGCGTTTTCAGTACAGTTACAGTACACTAGTGCCTTTTCAGTACAGTTACAGTACACTAGTGCGTTTTCAGTACAGTTACAGTACACTAGTGCCTTTTCAGTACAGTTACAGTACACTAGTGCGTTTTCAGTACAGTTACAGTACACTAGTGCCTTTTCAGTACAGTTACAGTACACTAGTACGTTTTCAGTACAGTTACAGTACACTAGTGCCTTTTCAGTACAGTTACAGTACACTAGTGCCTTTTCAGTACAGTTACAGTACACTAGTGTGTTTTCAGTACAGTTACAGTACACTAGTGTGTTTTCAGTACAGTTACAGTACACTAGTGTGTTTTCAGTACAGTTACAGTACACTAGTGCGTTTTCAGTGTCCTGATATTCCAGTTTTTTATTGATCAGAAATCTGAAACTCTACACAGAGTTCTTTATTTATTTATTTATTTTTCTGTAGAGAAATTTTTCCAGATGAAGAAAGGGCAGTGCAAAGACGCTTTGGAAATTTACAAAAAGTTCCTGACACGAATGACCAGAGTTTCAGAGTTCCTCAAAATTGCAGAGGTAAAATATGGCAGAATTTACACGTCTTTCTTGTGAAGTACCTTGGTGAGAAAGATAATACATAAATAAAAGACATTATTACTGAACTGCACACTTTCCTCTTAACAGCAAGTCGGAATTGATAAGAGTGATATTCCTGAACTTACCCAGGTGAGCTGTGCTCTACTCATTATTCGCTCTTTTTCTGTCATTTGTTTACTGGATTATTTTGTGTGTGTGTGTGTTTATCTCACTGTGTTAATGTGTGTGTGTGTGTGTTTAGGCCCCTGAGAGTCTGCTGGAGTCTCTGGAGACACACCTGAACACGCTGGAGGGGAAGCGGGGGTGAGTACAGTACTGCTGCTCCTGTTCGGTTTAAGAGCCTCATGTTCAGTGTGATGTTAGTTTGGGTACTCGGTTCTGCTGATACTGTTGGGTTTAGCAGTTCAGGGGTTCAGGTACAGTGAGTGTCCATGTTGGGGTGATCATGTTGGACCTTTGGGTTGTGAGTTGTTCTGTACTGCTGGTGATTGGGAGCTCAGGGTGGTGTTGGATTTAGAGGTTCTGGTACTGTTGGATGTAGGGGTTTAGTGATGTAGGGTGCTGCTGGGTTTATGCACAGTATGGTAAGATTAGTGTGTGTGGAGTGCTGGTAGCTTTAGGGGTGCTGGTGTGTGTCAGGTCTTTATGGGTGTCGGGTTTATAAGTGTTGGGTACTGAGGGGTCGGGGTTCAGGTACTGAGGGGTCGGGTTTATAGGTGTCAGGTACTGAAGGGTCGGGTTTCGGGTACTGAGGGGGCGGGGTTTATAGGTGTCAGGTACTGAGGGGTCGGGTTTATAAGTGTCAGGTACTGAGGGGTCGGGTTTATAGGTGTCAGGTACTGAAGGGTCGGGGTTTATAGGTGTCAGGTACTGAGGGGTCGGGTTTATAGGTGTCAGGTACTGAAGGGTCGGGTTTCGGGTACTGAGGGGGCGGGGTTTATAGGTGTCAGGTACTGAGGGGTCGGGTTTATAAGTGTCAGGTACTGAGGGGTCGGGTTTATAGGTGTCAGGTACTGAAGGGTCGGGGTTTATAGGTGTCAGGTACTGAAGGGTCGGGTTTATAGGTGTCAGGTACTGAAGGGTCGGGTTTCGGGTACTGAGGGGGCGGGGTTTATAGGTGTCAGGTACTGAGGGGTCGGGTTTATAGGTGTCAGGTACTGAGGGGTCGGGTTTATAGGTGTCAGGTACTGAAGGGTCAGGTTTCGGGTACTGAAGGGTCGGGTTTCGGGTACTGAGGGGTCGGGATTATAGGTGTCAGGTACTGAAGGGTCTGGTTTCGGGTACTGAGGGGTCGGGTTTATAGGTGTCAGGTACTGAGGGGTCGGGTTTATAGGTGTCAGGTACTGAAGGGTCTGGTTTCGGGTACTGAGGGGTCGGGTTTATAGGTGTCAGGTACTGAGGGGTCGGGTTTATAGGTGTCAGGTACTGAAGGGTCGGGGTTTATAGGTGTCAGGTACTGAAGGGTCGGGTTTATAGGTGTCAGGTACTGAAGGGTCGGGTTTCGGGTACTGAGGGGGCGGGGTTTATAGGTGTCAGGTACTGAGGGGTCGGGTTTATAGGTGTCAGGTACTGAGGGGTCGGGTTTATAGGTGTCAGGTACTGAAGGGTCAGGTTTCGGGTACTGAAGGGTCGGGTTTCGGGTACTGAGGGGTCGGGTTTATAGGTGTCAGGTACTGAGGGGTCGGGTTTATAGGTGTCAGGTACTGAAGGGTCTGGTTTCGGGTACTGAGGGGTCGGGTTTATAGGTGTCAGGTACTGAGGGGTCGGGTTTATAGGTGTCAGGTACTGAAGGGTCCGGTTTCGGGTACTGAGGGGTCGGGTTTATAGGTGTCAGGTACTGAAGGGTCCGGTTTCGGGTACTGAGGGGTCGGGTTTATAGGTGTCAGGTACTGAAGGGTCGGGTTTTGGATTTTGTCCCACAAGTAAACTGCCCCTTATTAATCTTAACATTTCTCTCACTGAAGCTAATGATTTCTGTTATGAACAGTCTGTAACTGTCTGTAACGTTGATTATTTTTCCTCTTGTTTTGTGTTACCAGTGATGAGTAAGTATTTAATAAAATGCACATCAGAGCGATTGCATTAAAGTGGTGTTCTCTACACACTGCTGCATTGTTCCTGGTTTTATTGTTGTGATGATGGTCACTGTACAATTCTATAGATCCAAACTTTTTCAGTTTAATTCAGTTCATTCCAGATCTGTAGAATTGGTGTGAGTTTTCAATCTGGTCCAGTGTAACAGTGTGAACGTGTGTGTGTGTGTGTGTGCGCTGAACTATGTGTGTAATGATATGATATGGTCACAGTATGATGCATTGTACAGCTTTATATTTTTTATTTTTATTAAAATTATGAGAACATGATCACTGACGTATCCTCACACTGACGTATCCTCACACTGACGTATCCTCACCCTGACGCATCCTCACACTGACGTATCCTCACACTGACGCATCCTCACCCTGACGCATCCTCACACTGCTGTATCCTCACACTGCTGTATCCTCACACTGCTGTATCGTCACACTGACGTATCCTCACACTGACGTATCCTCACACTGCTGTATCCTCACACTGCTGTATCCTCACACTGACGCATCCTCACACTGCTGTATCCTCACACTGCTGTATCCTCACACTGCTGTATCGTCACACTGACGTATCCTCACACTGACGCATCCTCACACTGACGCATCCTCACCCTGACGCATCCTCACACTGACGCATCCTCACCCTGAAGTATCCTCACACTGCTGTATCCTCACACTGCTGTATCCTCACACTGCTGTATCCTCACACTGCTGTATCCTCACCCTGAAGTATCCTCACACTGCTGTATCCTCACACTGCTGTATCCTCACACTGCTGTATCCTCACACTGCTGTATCCTCACACTGCTGTATCCTCACCCTGAAGTATCCTCACACTGCTGTATCCTCACACTGCTGTATCCTCACACTGACGTATCCTCACCCTGACGTATCCTCACACTGACGTATCCTCACACTGACGTATCCTCACACTGCTGTATCCTCACACTGCTGTATCCTCACCCTGCTGTATCCTCACACTGACGTATCCTCACACTGCTGTATCCTCACACTGCTGTATCCTCACACTGACGTATCCTCACACTGACGTATCCTCACACTGCTGTATCCTCACACTGCTGTATCCTCACACTGACGTATCCTCACACTGACGTATCCTCACCCTGCTGTATCCTCACACTGCTGTATCCTCACACTGCTGTATCCTCACACTGCTGTATCCTCACACTGCTGTATCCTCACCCTGACGTATCCTCACACTGCTGTATCCTCACACTGACGTATCCTCACACTGACGTATCCTCACACTGCTGTATCCTCACACTGACGTATCCTCACACTGCTGTATCCTCACAATGACGTATCCTCACACTGCTGTATCCTCACACTGCTGTATCCTCACACTGCTGTATCCTCACACTGACGTATCCTCACACTGCTGTATCCTCACACTGACGTATCCTCACACTGCTGTATCCTCACACTGACGTATCCTCACACTGACGTATCCTCACACTGACGTATCCTCACACTGCTGTATCCTCACACTGCTGTATCCTCACACTGCTGTATCCTCACACTGACGTATCCTCACACTGACGTATCCTCACACTGCTGTATCCTCACACTGCTGTATCCTCACCCTGACGTATCCTCACACTGCTGTATCCTCACACTGACGTATCCTCACACTGCTGTATCCTCACACTGCTGTATCCTCACACTGACGTATCCTCACACTGCTGTATCCTCACACTGACGTATCCTCACACTGCTGTATCCTCACACTGCTGTATCCTCACACTGCTGTATCCTCACACTGCTGTATCCTCACACTGCTGTATCCTCACCCTGACGTATCCTCACACTGCTGTATCCTCACACTGACGTATCCTCACACTGCTGTATCCTCACACTGACGTATCCTCACACTGCTGTATCCTCACACTGACGTATCCTCACACTGCTGTATCCTCACCCTGCTGTATCCTCACACTGACGTATCCTCACCCTGACGTATCCTCACACTGCTGTATCCTCACCCTGAAGTATCCTCACACTGACGTATCCTCACACTGCTGTATCCTCACACTGACGTATCCTCACCCTGCTGTATCCTCACAATGACGTATCCTCACACTGCTGTATCCTCACACTGCTGTATCCTCACCCTGCTGTATCCTCACACTGACGTATCCTCACCGACGTATCCTCACACTGACGTATCCTCACAATGACGTATCCTCACCGACGTATCCTCACCCTGCTGTATCCTCACACTGCTGTATCCTCACACTGCTGTATCCTCACACTGACGTATCCTCACACTGACGTATCCTCACACTGCTGTATCCTCACACTGACGTATCCTCACACTGACGTATCCTCACACTGCTGTATCCTCACACTGCTGTATCCTCACCCTGCTGTATCCTCACACTGACGTATCCTCACACTGACGTATCCTCACACTGCTGTATCCTCACACTGCTGTATCCTCACCCTGACGTATCCTCACACTGCTGTATCCTCACACTGCTGTATCCTCACACTGACGTATCCTCACACTGCTGTATCCTCACACTGACGTATCCTCACACTGACGCATCCTCACACTGACGTATCCTCACACTGACGTATCCTCACACTGCTGTATCCTCACACTGCTGTATCCTCACACTGACGCATCCTCACACTGCTGTATCCTCACACTGCTGTATCCTCACACTGCTGTATCCTCACCCTGCTGTATCCTCACACTGACGTATCCTCACCGACGTATCCTCACACTGCTGTATCCTCACCCTGCTGTATCCTCACACTGACGTATCCTCACCGACGTATCCTCACACTGACGTATCCTCACAATGACGTATCCTCACCGACGTATCCTCACCCTGCTGTATCCTCACACTGCTGTATCCTCACACTGACGTATCCTCACACTGACGTATCCTCACACTGACGTATCCTCACACTGCTGTATCCTCACACTGACGTATCCTCACACTGACGTATCCTCACACTGACGTATCCTCACCCTGACGTATCCTCACACTGCTGTATCCTCACCCTGACGTATCCTCACACCTCTACACTGAACCTGATCACCAGCTCGATTATGTTCACTTTCTCACTAACACTCTGATGTGAATTCTGCGTTCAAGCGTTCATATCAGCGTAACTGAATGTTTATTTTGTAATTTTCACTTTTGCATCCCTGCATGTGAGTTTAAAATATTCAATCCTTTTTTATATTGATTGAAAAGATTGATATTTATATGCTGACGTGATCGTTTCTGTTCTGCCCTTCTGCCTGCTGCTCACTTACCTTCACTTTATTATAAGTCTATAGTTTTTATTCAAGAATTTCCCTCATGGGATCAGTAAAGTGTATCTATCTGTCTAACTCTACAGTTCACTCTATAATTCAGGTTTTTCTAATTGGTTTTTATTTATTTTCTTACTTTTAGGTCACCAACTAAGGTAAGCAATGCATTATAATTCTGTAAATAGTCTAGAAACAATTTATAAAAATCAATAAACAATTGATAATAACCAATAGCTTTTGGTAAATAAAATGTCAGTAAACAAATATATTTCATTAATATATAATAATGTGTATTTTTATCTAAAACAATGAACATCTATTTTCATTTATTTAGAAATACAAAATACATTTCTTTCTGTTTTTAATTATTTGTTTTTAAACACTTCTGACATACTGAAACCTGAAGATGAGCTTGGTGATTTTTTATTAATTAGGCATTACAGCATTTATAGAAAATGTTTAATTAATAAATAAATAAATATATGTATTAAACCATTATTTAAGTCAGAAATGTTTCCTTTTATTTTGGTTGAATGTTAAACAATTAACAACTGCATTAATTAATATTTATTCTGTTTATGCCTAAAATAACTCCTCAAGAATGATGATAAATTTAATCACATCATTACTAAGTGTTAATTATATATCAGTTTAGTTCTAGTTATTTTTAGTTACAGATTAAATAAACTTTGCTAACCCTAACCCTAACCCTAACCCCTAACCCTAGGATCAATGAAACGTTAAAAATGACGTGAACATCACTAATAGATGGATTAATAGCGTAGTTGTTATTGATGATGTTTTTATTTTATTTTGTTTGATCAGAGAAAATTCCACAATAGTCGACACTGTTTAATTAATCAATGAGTTAACTGATGATATATAGTAGATAAATACTGTGTGTGTGTGTGTGTGTGTGTGTGTAGAAGAGTTCTTCAGTCAGTAATGGAACTCCTGCAGGAACTCCAGTGAAGACGGTGGATGAAGTTCCTGCACCAGCAGCAGCAGAACCTCAGAACACGACTGCGGCTGCAGCTACAGCCGGGTGTGTGAACGCTGAACACTACAGCCAGACGATACGGACTCAAATATCACATCGTGATCAGACTGATACACATAACACTCACGATACACACCACAGTTTCTTATAACAAACTGCTGCAGCTGTGACGAGTCACGATTAAAGCCTGATCTTCAGCAGCGGCTCGTGATCGTCGAATTCCGTAATGCAGGCTGACTTTAATAACAACAAAGCCTTAAATACGATCTGGTGAATGTTTACAGTAACCCTGTGATAGTCAGCTGAGAGTCACCACACACACTCATCCAGCGTACAGTCTATCAGCTCGATGTGAAAATGTAAATCGTACCTTCAGGCGTGTTTAAGGTAATGTTATCAACCAGGGTTGCCAGGTTTCAGCCACATTTCCAGCTGAACTGCACCTGAAAAACCACAAAAGACCTGAAACAAAAGATTTAGTCATCAGAAACGAGAGACATGTTTCTACTTTTTCTCTGCTTTCATGTGGGGATAGAAATATTTACACACATTTCTGATATACAGAAATTTTCTACTCCATAATCCCCCTTTCTTTCTTTCTTTCTTTCTGTTCAGTACATCATACACACACTGTCTGCACTTACACTTTACCATTGTGGGAATTTATAAGATTTAATTTTGATTATTTGCTATAAAATGAGATCTTGGTAAACATGGAGTAATTTTAAACTAGCCCAATCTGGCAACCCTGTAATTAACAGCCCTGTCCGCTGCTCCTCCCCTGAGCGTGGGGCAGCTTGGGGCAGCTTGGGGCAGCTTGGGGCAGCTTGGGGCAGCATGGGGCAGCTTGGGGCAGCATGGGGCAGCACGGGGCAGCACTGGGCAGCTTGGGGCAGCATGGGGCAGCACGGGGCAGCACGGGGCAGCACGGGGCAGCTTGGGGCAGCTTGGGGCAGCTTGAGGCAGCACGGGGCAGCATGGGGCAGCACGGGGCAGCACGGGGCAGCTTGGGGCAGCTTGGGGCAGCATGGGGCAGCACGGGGCAGCACGGGGCAGCATGGGGCAGCACTGGGCAGCATGGGGCAGCTTGGGGCAGTGTGATTCCTGCCCCAGGGGGCCTCTATTAGCGCCTGTTTAGCTGTAGTTATAACTCTGTGGAGCTGAATGGGGCAGTGAGCACGCTGCACTACAATAACACAACGTCTAGAAACGTGAGCAAATCAACAGAACATCAGCTTAAATCTGTCACATAACAGCATTATTTAAATCACTGGTAAAAAAGTGATTGATATTTCAACTGAGTTT
>NC_069730.1:355728-358228 GCF_027358585.1 Pangasianodon hypophthalmus
AACGGAGAGCCGAGCATCACGCCCACTGTCGCCCCTGAAAATGCCCCCGAAACCACCCCTCCTGCCCCCTCTGCCCCCACCACAGACTCTGCGGCCCCCCCGGCCCCCCTGGCCCCCCCGGCCCCTGCGGCGCTAGACATCTTTGGCGGTAAACACTCTGCTCTCATTTTCTTCTTTCTTTGCATTGTGACAATAATAACTCTGCATTATTACAGTTATTATTATTATTATTATTATCATTATTCCTGCTCATGATGTCATTATTAGTTTGGAAATGTGGAATCAAACTCGACCACCTTATAAATAACCCCTGATATTAAAGCAGCTGTGATTGTCTGCTAACGCTAACGCTAACGCTAATGCTGAATTCTGCGCAGTTGAAAGGTTAGTTATTTATCTGGTGGTGCGTGTCTCTGATTCACATGTGATGATCTGCGCTGCACTCGGGGTTCTGTGATGACAGTTGAGCGTTTCTGTCATTTAATAAAATTTACTGCAATATTTCACCCCCAAAAATGTGATTCATGATTAGCATGGCTGTTATTAGCATTAGCATTTTGGGGAGGAATATTCCTCAAACGCTGCAAACAGCTAGTTCTGCATTTTTTAACTACTTTTAATCCTGATTTTTTTTTGTTGTTGTTCTAATAATATTTTGCACTGGAGTCACTTTCTATGAAGCCAGTTCATAAATCATAAATGTTTTGTTTATTTAATACAAATAATATTATTTAATGTTAAATATAATTAAACATGACTTTGCCTGAAACAGTAATTTCATTTAAGTTGATAAAAAAATAAAAAAAATTAATCATATTGTAGGCCCATTAACACTGTGCTTTAATTAGTGTATTAATATATAATTAAAGTTAAAACACAGACACACACAGACACACGCACACACAGACACAGACACAGACACACACACACACACACACACACATTCACATAGGGACACACAGACACACACATTCACATAGGGACACACAGACACACACGCACACACACACACACACACACACACACATTCACATAGAGACACACACACACACACATTCACATAGGGACACACAGACACACACATTCACATAGGGACACACAGACACAGACACACACACACACACACACACACACACATTCACATAGGGACACACAGACACACACATTCACATAGGGACACACAGACACAGACACACACACACACACACACACACACACACATTCACATAGAGACACACACACACACACATTCACATAGGGACACACAGACACACACGCACACACACACACACACACACACACACATTCACATAGAGACACACACACACACACACATTCACATAGGGACACACAGACACACACACACACATTCACATAGGGACACACAGACACACACACATTCACATAGGGACACACAGACACACACACACATTCACATAGGGACACACAGACACACACACGCACACACACACACACACACACACACACACACACACACACATTCACATAGAGACACACACACACACACATTCACATAGGGACACACAGACACACACGCACACACACACACACACACACACACATTCACATAGAGACACACACACACACACACATTCACATAGGGACACACAGACACACACACACATTCACATAGGGACACACAGACACACACACACATTCACATAGGGACACACAGACACACACACGCACACACACACACACACACACACACACACATTCACATAGAGACACACACACACACACACACATTCACATAGGGACACACAGACACACACACACACATTCACATAGGGACACACACACACACACATTCACATAGGGACACACAGACACACACACACATTCACATAGGGACACACAGACACACACACACACACACACATATTCACATAGAGACACACACACATTAGTTTATAGAGCTTTAGTTTATAGAGCTTTAGTTTATAAAGAGCTTTAGTTTATAAAGAGCTTTAGTTTATAGAGCTTTAGTTTATAGAGCTTTAGTTTATAGAGCTTTAGTTTATAAAGAGCTTTAGTTTATAGAGCTTTAGTTTATAGAGCTTTAGTTTATAGAGCTTTAGTTTATAAAGAGCTTTAGTTTATAGAGCTTTAGTTTATAGAGCTTTAGTTTATAGAGCTTTAGTTTATAGAGCTTTAGTTTATAAAGAGCTTTAGTTTATAGAGCTTTAGTTTATAAAGAGCTTTAGTTTATAGAGCTTTAGTTTATAGAGCTTTAGTTTATAGAGCTTTAGTTTATAGAGCTTTAGTTTATAGAGCTTTAGTTTATAAAGAGCTTTAGTTTATAGAGCTTTAGTTTATAGAGCTTTAGTTTATAGAGCTTTAGTTTATAAAGAGCTTTAGTTTATAGAGCTTTAGTTTATAGAGCTTTAGTTTATAAAGAGCTTTAGTTTATAGAGCTTTAGTTTATAAAGAGCTTTAGTTTATAAAGAGCTTTAGTTTATAGAGCTTTAGTTTATAG
>NC_069730.1:365728-380728 GCF_027358585.1 Pangasianodon hypophthalmus
TTTAGGAAAGGAAACACAACTTTATAAACTGTATACGATACAGAGGGTGACACTAGAGGAAATGACGGAAGCGTCGACAGGAAGTGGTGTTTTGATTGGACAGTGTGTAACGTAGACCTGAAAGTATCTCGTAAAAGTGTGAGGCTCCATACACGCTGTCCTTAAAGTTTACATTTCTTATAGAAAATATTTAGTTTTATTTCTTGGCTTTTTCTCCCCGTGACTCATCAGTGAAATAACCACATGCTACAGTGTGTTCTAGGGAATTACCCATGATCCTCTTCTGCAATTAAGCCTGCGTTCCAACACCGGTTTTTAACGTTTCCTCATCGATTTAACTTCACGACTCAGAAATCATGCGAGGTTCAGAGTGTGTATAGAAGTGAACAGGGCACATTAAAAACGGTACTGAAACACAGCCATGAGGAACTGAAGGAATGTTTCCTCTGTAGATGATTCCAATCAGGATTGTTTCACCTCATGGAGGTGGTGTGTGTGTGTGTGTGTGTGTGTGTGTGAGTGTGTGTGAGTTTCAGATGGAGGTCACTGTTAAACAGAGTTACGGTGATAAAATGTAGAAAGAGTAAACTGAATGCCATAACACACACACACACACACACACACACACACTGATGTTTCGATCTTGTTCTTTGATCATCTGTGGACCTTCAGTTACTGTTAAAAACTGCTGATAGAAAATGGTGGATGATTATATTGTTAATTTTGTTATTTTCTCGATGAGTTTGTTTATATCGGTGTATTTATAAATATATTTATTTTCCTTGATTTCGTCATATCTTTCTGCTCCACTGACCCAGTGCATGTACACCTTTTGAGATGCAATAAATAAATAAATAAATAAATAAATGAATAAATAAATAAATAAACACACCGAACATCAAAATGTCTGTCTGATTAAATCACGTGTCAGAATTTGAACTTCAAACTCAGGACATTTTGTATGAATCATAATTTATTTGGTCCCTAAAAAAAATCCAAAACATTTTGGAAAATATGAATTTACAGCAACGCTCCCGATTTACACCTCCGTTATTTACGTCTTTTACTGTCATTACAAAAAAAAGAGTCCAGCGGTGATGGAATTTAAATAACCTTCTGCAATTTTAACATTAAATTTAGCACACTAAATATTTATATAATTCTACAGTACATTACTCAATACCACTCTGACGAGTCTGAAAAGAAAACGTTCAACATCAAACATTAAATTAGCACCAAAATGTCGACATGAGCGTCTGCGTCAGTTTATAACGTGAGACAGTCATGAGGACGATTTTAACGAAACTTACATCAAAAACCAGGCTACAGTAATGACTGAAACATCATTAAACACTGACTAAATTATAAAACATTAAAAAAACACCATATAGAAAACAATTTTAAAAACCCCAAAAAGTAGATACCAAATGTTCTTCTCTTAGAAAAACTCTTTCTGAGTCACTGCGCCAAAACTAGCTAAATCGCATAAAAGCAACTGGTGACATGCGAACGATAAAAACGCATCAAATGTGAAAAAGTGTTTAAAAAAGTTCCAAAATCATCCAGAGATCACTGATGAGATCGTTTGCTCTGATATTTTAATTTCCGAAAGCCGTTTTTAAACCAAGTGAATCCTGAAAAAAACATTTTTAACAGGTTTAGTTAAAAATAAAAATAAATTAGGTTGTTTATAACACGTTGCTGGTGTGTTGCAGTGATGGATTATCAGCACAGAAGGAAATACAGGGTCTGTCTGTGAAGCCCTGAGACTTTAGAACAATTAAAATATAAAATAATTAATTATTTAAAAAAAATTACAACATTATTGCTGACTTTTTTCTCACCTGGGTTTTATAATGCTGTTTCAGTAACACTTTTATAAAGGGTGGAACAGAAAGAGTTAAAGATCGGGCAAAGACGGGGTAAGGGACGGGCAGAGGGGGTAAAAGGGCGGGTCAGACAGGGTAAGGGACGGGCAGAGGGGGTAAGGGGTGGGGCAGAGGGGGTAAGGGACGGGGCAGACGGGGTAAGGGACGGGCAGACGGGGTAAGGGACGGGGCAGACGGGGTAAGGGGTGGGGCAGACGGGGTAAGTGGTGGGGCAGACGGGGTAAGGGACGGGGCAGACGGGGTAAGTGGTGGGGCAGACGGGGTAAGGGACGGGGCAGACGGGGTAAGGGGTGGGGCAGACGGGGCTTTTGATTATATTTTTTAAACTTCCTCACACTGTTTGGATAACTCCACGGTTATAAAGTGTGAAAGCAGGGTGTTGGGGGTAAATGGGGTAAAAGACGGGGTAGTTTAATTCCTTTAGGTGTTCTGGCACATGCTAGAGTCTCCGCGCACCCAGGAGCAGATCTGTGCGAATTTCACCGGCGTGATTCTCACGGCTACGTTATAATCCTGCTGCTGGCCGTTCACCTGCACCCACTGATGACCCGTAAACACACCGATGACCTTCCGCTTCCACTTCCTCTTCCCCGGCTCCTTCAGACGCACATACACACCGGCACCGCTCGCGCCGGGCTTTGCGTCACACTGCTGGTACATGAGGTCGTTGGACTCGTCTGAAACGGAGCAGAACCGGTACACCAGGTTCCCGGGCCGGTCGTCGTCGAATCCTGAGAAGTGGATGCGTGAAGCGGGGATCTTTTTGACAGACGGGATGATGCCGAGCTCCATGTGCTGCACCTTCTGCGTCTTCTTCAGCTCGAGCACGGCGTAATCGTAATCGGCCTCTGCGCTGTCCGAGACGCCTTTAAACCAGCCTTTGGGGATCTGCGTCTTCTTCACGCGCGTCCAGCGGAACGTTGGCTTTCCGGACGGCGCGCTCCGCTTGCTCCGACTCTTCTGACCTTTAGACTTCCGCTCTCGTTTCTTTCCTCCCATCTCCGTTTCCACATTCTCTGTCTCTCCCTCCTCCTTTCTGCCCTTCCCTCGTCTTCTCTTTCCTCCCTTTTTCTTGTCACGCAGAACTCCCACGCTTAATTTCTCGGCTCCTTTGATGTAATCCGTGCCGTCGTGGATGCAGTGAGCGGCGGTCAGCACGTGTTTGGGTGACACGAGCACGCCGGTGCATCCGGTGGAAATCTTTACGGCGGTGGAGAACGGATACTTCATGGAGTACTGCTTGTCGGTGATGGTAAAGCGCGTGTCCGGGCCGTAGACCTCACGCTTGCGCCGTGATCTGGAGGATGAAGACGTGTTCTCGGCCGTGATCTCGAGCTCCTGCAGGGTGATGGACGTGAGCGTACGCGTGCCGTTCTCGTACATGGTCTCGTAAGAAAGCATCTCCTGGAGAGCCTCCATGCTCGGCTCTGGAAGCTCGCGCTGACATTCGATCCCACACGTCCCGTTCAGCTCGTTCTGACGCTCAGCCGAGAAGCTCGAGACACTCAGACGCACCGTTCGTTTGTTGAGCAAGAGCGGCATCTTCCTCTGTGACCAGGTGTAGTCATCCTCACCTGAGCTCAGAGCTGGATTTATACACAGCAGGAGCAACACAGAGAGCAGGAGACTCAAGGGTACGGGTCCCATCTCAAATACACACACACCTGCACACACCTGCACAGGAGGGAGAGAGAGAGAGAGAGAGAGAGAGAGAGAGAGAGAGAGAGAGAGAGTGTTAATCAGAAATGTTACAATACATTTAACACACACTGTAGGTTACGAATAAAGTGTATTAAGTGATTAAAACCCCAAAACCACACACACACACACACACACCATGCCAGTGTCACTGCTATACTGACAATAAACCACCACACAAATCATATCTGCTCCCTTTCCATTAATGGACTGGATAAAAAGGGGTGCCAATACTTTGTGCACATCAGCAGATGGACTATAGAGAGGACTTACACACCTACAGAGTGACCTGTGTGTTCGGTGGAGCTGCAGAAACATAGCTCATTAAAGTGTGTACTAAAGATCCTGGTTTGGTTTTGTAAAGAAACTGCGCAGTTCCAGTTCTGTCCACTGGAGGGAGACAAATAACACCTCAAGCCCCGCTTAGGGCCCTAACGACCCTGTGACGACAGACAGGTGAGTAACTCCCACCTCAGCGCCTCAGAGAGTGTAAATGTTGCCAGATTGCGCTTTTCCACCCGTCTCTCATTAATCAGAAGATGGAATTACATGGAAAATTCACTTCCCAGTGTGACATCACTCACTCATATGTCTCTGTCTTTATCTGTTATTTTTATTCTCCCTTTCTATCAGTCTCTCAGTCACACCTTTCTCTTCTCTTTCACACTCTCAGTATTCACCTTCACTGCTGTTACTGTAACTAGACAGATAGATAGATAGATAGATAGACATTAAAAAGACAGACAGATAGACAGATAGATAGATAGACAGACATTAAAAAGACAGATAGATATGTACACAGAACCCTAACAACCTGATATATGAGAAGACAAAAAGACACACAGACATGCAGTTATCAGCAGCTAAAAATGACAAACAGATACAGAAATAGGGAATATTGTGCCCGCGCGTGTGTGTGTGTATGTGTGTGTGTGTTCAGGACAGAAGAGCAGGTTGAGAGCCAGTGGCAGTGTGGAGTGAAATTAAATGCCAGGACCAATGCCAACACACACACACACACACACACACACACACACTCTCCCGGTGTAGCCTGTGTGATGTAATGAGGTGACACAGTCGATCTGCAGATTTTCCCACGTCATTATTTCAAATCTGAGAAAATCCTTTAAATATCGTAATAACTGTCTAATAAAACACTGCATTCACACACACACACACACACACACACACACACGCGAGCGCGCGCGCACTTACTTTAGAATCGATCTAAGTTTCCAAACTTTATCCCAAACCACAATTACACTGCACTGCCACACACACACTTTCTGCCAAAAAAAAAAAAAAAGCAGGAGTGATCGAGGGATTTGGGTTCGAGTGCACTTTCCATCTGCGCTGTTTTCCACTAGTGAAGAAAAGCAAAAACCCTGAAACCTTTTACCCCAAAACCCCCTTTAATACCCCTTTATCAATAACCCCTCATTAATAAGCCCTTTAACTGGGCTGTGTCCCAAATGCTCCTATGGACTCTACAGCTCCCTACAGTTTATTACACACCCTATAGCTAGTGCACAGATGTAGGGAGCAGGGAACTAAATCTCAAATGCCTCCTTATCAGAACCTAGTGCACTTATATAGGGAACCTAAATGCTCCCTAATGCCTACATAGTGCACTACAAAGGGTATAAAAGCCATCGCTTCATACACTACACAGGAAACAAGTAGAGATTCAGGATTGAGCAAAACACTTTATTAAAATCATATTTGATTATATTTTACACAATTCTATTTGTAAATGGTTCTATTTATTTTTATTTATTTTACCAAAAAACCTTGTTAAAACTGTTGAAAGTCTTGAAGTGAATCAGAGTCAGCTCTTTTCCTCCTCAGCCAAACCATTTCTCCATGTTGCGTCATAAAAGTAATTTCTCATGCAAAACCTCTGTTATTAATCCCTTTCACTGAGGAACTAAACCAGTGTGAAGTAAAGTGATGCAACCATAACCTTAAACAAAACTATTCTTTAATTATTAATGATTTAAACTCAGATGAGCTGCTAACATTAGAGGTTATTCTGTGCAGTGAAAACTATTCAGAAAAAAACCTCTTTCTGTCTGCAAGTTTGAAAAGAATTAATTCTCATATTTAAATATTTCCATCATGCCTGTGGCAGGAGTGTGCGTGTGTGTGTGTGTGTGTGTGTGTGTGGAGCCTGAAGCGTCTGTCTTCTGCTCCATCACACTCAGATTCCTGTAACAGAGCAAAGTTTCCATTCGTGCAGAAGTTCATCCATACCTGTTAGATCATAGAGCCTGGTGGAGGAGAAGATCTGCAGACAGCTGCTGCTTTATTCCAGGAGAAAGTCCTGCTTTATTTCATGGTAAAGATCTGAGCACCAGTGGACCATCCAGCCTGCAGCACGCACCAGGAGTGTGTGAGTGTGTGTGCTGTGTGCAGTGGGAGTGTGTGTGAGTGTGTTTGGGGTGCACTTGATGCCGGTGAAACGGGAATGGAGAGCTGTTCTGGCACAAATTACCGTCTTTTTTTCTCCCTGAACCGGGTTGCCAGATTGGGCCTTTATCCATCAGTTTGTCTGAGAGGTTTATTACTCGCGTGCACTTTAAATGACTCACATGTAGCTCATTGATGGAAATATGCATTGAATCAAATATAGAAGGAATTACAGAGACATCATCAATACAGTAATGTCTGTGTGTTTGCACAACGCGAGAGTTTGAACAGAAACTCGTTCACCGTATTGTACAGAGATCGACAATGCCGCAGCCGTCCATGGGCGTGAACCAAAAGCGCCTGACTGTCGGTGCTCTCTGGGTGGGAGGGGCTTACTGTCTTTTCCCTGTCAATCACAGCGACGCTAGCCTATCATGGGCATCTGTGAGCTCATGTATGTAGAAGAGGGCAGATAGCTGACAGATTTCCTCGGAGTGTGTTACACTGCGCTGTGATGCAGCATGACGGTTGTCCAACTTCACGTGTTAGACTTCACACTCCACAGTTAGCTGTCATATGAGCTGACTGGTTGGTAGGGAACTGGCCAAGTTTCCTACTAACAGATCATTTGTACAATTTCTCCTAAACATTCACTATATTGCCAAAAGTATGTGCACCCCAACCATCACACACATCCATATGTGGTTCTTCCTCAAACTGTTCCCACAAACTCTGAAGAACACAGTTGTATAGAACGTCTCTGTGTGCTGTAGCTTTACAGTTTCCCTTCACTGGAACTGAGAGACTGAAACCTGTTCCAGCATGACAATGCCCCTGTGCACAAAGCGAGCTCCATGAAGACATGGTGTGTGAAGGTTGGAGTGGAAGAACTCGAGTGTCCTGCACAGAGCCCTGACCTCAACCCCACTGAACACCTTTGGGATGAACTGGAACTGGAGTCTCCTTACCCAACATCAGGGCCTGACCTCACTAATGCTCTTGTAGCTGAATGAACACAAATCCCCACAGCCACGCTCCAACATCTAGTGGAAAGCTTCCCAGAAGAGTGGAGCTCATTATAACAGCAAACACACGGGGAGCAACTCAGTATTAATGCACATGGTTTTGGAATTGGATGTTCAACACTCACGTGTTCACATACTTTTGGCAATGTAATGTAATTAGGTGAAGATCCTGTTAATGTAATGTCTAATGTCTTTTCCACCCTAACAACCTGCACCTGATTACAACATAATCTCTTTTTTATTTTTTTTATATTTTGTAGGTAATAAATGTAATAAATGTAACATTTATCTGGGAAAATAAATCATCATTTATACCATTTTGTTTATTAAAAATTACTACTACTACTGCTACTAACAATACTAGTAATAATAATAATAATAATAAATATTCATGCTGGTTTAAAATGAATTGTAAAGCTGACCTTCACATTAAAATAATAAAAAATTCAATCTGGCAACCTTACTCCTGCCGCAAGACCAGCCCACTATGATGTAAATCCCTGGGGCGTTTTAATTGGCTGAGGCTGATTAGAACGCTGCTGCTCTCAGTTACCATAACAACAAATTAGTTTGATTAACTTAATGCGCATGCGCTGTGTAATTAGTCACACTTGTCACTGAACGTAGAATTTATTATCTGTAGTTTTTTTTTTTCTTTCACATTTAATAGAGTTTCATAAAGTTTCCTAAGAGGAGCTCTCATAATGATTTATGAGCCAGTCAGTGTTTATTTTATTTTATTTTATTTTATTTTATTTTATTTTATTTAGACTCAGCACTGTCACTGTGGCTGTATGTCAGAGTTGCCAGGTCTGTATTAACTCAGCAGTCAGTTAAACCCAGACATCCAGCCTTCATCTTTCAGACATCAGAGAATCCTAAAAATACATTTTAATCTACAGTATATACAAAATCTATCCACAATACAATGTTTAACGAAAGAGAAAAAGATTAAACCAAAAAACAAACAAACAAACAATCACACATCATGCAGTAAAGTGTGCTTCTGATGATTATTTCATTTAAAAGTGTATCTTATATATTTCACCACACAGATAAATAACTAAGTTATTGAAAGCAGACAACACACACACACACACTCACACACACACACACACACAGATATAATAACCACCAGCAGTTTAATCATGTAAACCAGATTTCTGTAACATAGTTGGAACATGTGCTCTGAATTATTTTATAAACAATAAAATTAAACTGAATTAAAAACAACCAAAATGTTACATTCACAAACGAATGAAGTGCAGTGAGAAACATGTGAACAAGACAACAGAACCAGAACCGGAACCAGAACTAAAACCCACACACACAGCACATGAGCTGGGGCAGAGAGCGAGAACAGATCCCATGAGAACCTCACATCAGCTTCTGACTGCAGAGACTCATCATTCTGAGGAACAGAGACGTCTGTCCTGAGACGGAGTGATGGATGGAGAGAACCAGAAAAGAGAACGCCATCGCTTCACTCATTAACCACCGAATAAATTTCACACTAAAATCAAGAAAAAAAGTTTATTCTCCTCTTTCAGACACAGCAGAGTGTGAAAGAGATGAGAATATAGAGAGAGGAAAACACAGGGGGTCTGATAGAAAGAAAGAAAGAAAGAAAGAAAGAGTAAAGTGAAAAAAATAAACAGGGAGAGAGACAGAGAAAGTGATCAATACTGAATACTAAACAGAGAGATAAAAAGAGATAAAGATACAGACTGAGAGAGAGAGAGACAGATGGAAAGAGAGAAAAGGATGAGAGACAGAAAGGTGGAGAGAGAGAGAGAGAGAGAGACAGAGAGAGAGAGAAAGTTAGATAAGGACCGAGACAATAAAGGTATAAAGATAGAAGAGACTGAGAAAAGCGTCAGTGTGTTATGTATAACACTATAAGCAGTGTTAAGTGTAAGTGTATGTGTATGTGTGTGTGCGTGTGTGTCTGTGTGTGCATGTGTGTGTGTGTGTGTGTGTGTGTGTGTGTGCGTGATATCTGTGGTTTTGGATACAGAGGGGGTTTTGTGTCAGAGGAAAGACCATAACAGGAAGTCCTCACAAGTCCTCTCCTCACATTTAGGCTGTGTGTGTGTGTGTTTGTGTGTTTGTGTGTTTGGGGAGGGGTGGGGTGGGTATGAGCTTTGGCACAAGAAAACACTGTTCTATAGATGTGAGCAGTGAGTGTGTGTGTGTGTGTGTGTGTGTGTGTGTGGTCCCTGTTTTCTGCTCCTGACCTTTACCCTGTGAGAGCTGAGAGCTGTTTAGGGTGCGGTGTGATATCAGTCCTGTTCTGATATTATGATATTATGCTGATTAAATGATTATTACCTGTGGTAGGTGTGGCCTGTGTGTTTGTGTGATGCTCTGATTAATCGTGTCTCTGATCTTTGCTTTGTTCCAGTCTGGTTCTTTGGATCTGCGTCTCTCCTGAGCCCTTCACGTCTCACCTCTTTCCCATCGTTACTACAGCTTTAGTGGACACTTCCGCACTTCCCCTAGATGAAGGGCACTTCAGCAGCGTGTCAGAGCCGGTGTAGTGACTGCAGTGGAGCCCTGAGGTCAGGTCATCTTTACAGAAGATCTTTGAGAACCCTGTCCAGGTTCCATCGAGATTCACTTCTGGAAATGAGTTTTTATTCAGAGACGGAACCAAGTCATTGTTTTACAAGTCACATGTCAAGTTACTTAACTTCAAGTAATCTAGTTTAATAATCAGTAGAGTTTAATAATTAGCTGCAAATCATGCAGACTTTGTAAAACTGGTGTTCATCACTTTCTCGACAAACTTTACAAGTCAGGTTAAAGGATGGAGGAATAAAGATGTGATTTCACATGACGTCCTGCACATGAAGATCTTCAGTAGAACGTCACTGATATTTCTGCGGGTTCAGTTTGGATCTGCAGTTAGAACAGAAGTGAATAAGGCAGAAGGCTTTCTCAGCAGCGTGGCTTCGTTCAGATTTTCCTCCACCTCAGCACTACCTGCTCGCCCTGTCGTTTATAGAGGACGCAGTAAAAAAGCTGGGAGTCGATCAAAGGAGAGAAACACTGCCATAAAACACTCACCAGAATTAAACATACGGGGGATTTCACTCACACAAACACTCACACTGTACGTCCTGAATGAGTTCCTGAGCCACGAGCAGAGCTACTGAGAGTAAAAACGCAGTGTGAGAGGTGGAACAGGTCAACGCTCCTGCTGGGAAACAGATAAAAACTTCTTATATTCTCTAATCGCACTTTATGACTCTGTAGCACACAGTTATAGAGGGAATGATTTATAATCGCACTATCCGGAGTCACTCAGATGAGGATGAGTTCCCTTTAGAGTCTGGTTCCTCTCAAGGTTCCTTCCTCATATCGTCTCAGGGAGTTTTTCCTCACCACTGTCACCTCTGGCTCGCTCATTAGGGATAAATTCATACATTTAAAATCTATATCCTAATTTATATATTTCTGTAAAGCTGCTTTGTGACGATGTCCGTTGTTAAAAGCGCTATACAAATAAAACTGAATATTTTACAGATTTTACTGTGAAAAAAGACTAAAGACTCTTTTTAAAGTAAATCAGTAAACTGTTATTAACTCTTCTCCTCTCTCAGTTTCAGTAAAGTTCCACACACACACACACACACACACACACACACACAGGATAGCTATACAGACAAATAGCAGCAGCATCCTTCAAAATTAGCAGCATATAAGTAATATAACACGTAATTTTATAAAAATATACCAAGTAATTATGGCATCTGGAAGAAACATTTTGAGTTTCTCTTTCTCTCTCCCTCTCTTTCTCTCTCTCTCTCTCTCTCTCTCTCTCTAACCTCATGTAATCGCCGTCCTCAGAAGCCTCTCACAGGGAGCTAATGACCCTCATTACGGCTGAACACGGAGGAGTTTATGGAGGTGTGATGGAGCTGACAGCTCAGCCTCGTCGCCCACCAGCTTGTTTCGCTGCGGCTCAGAGAAAATAAAGTGGAAACACATCAGTTCTTCCACTCACTGTCATGGATTAACATTTCATCTTAAAGAAGAAACTCCACACAAACCCACTGCAGTCACACTCTCTGTAGGCTGTGAACTTAAAATAACTTAATAAAAAATAAACTTAAAATAATCATCTACACAGATGACGTGATCGTGCAACATGTTTAGAGAAGATTCATATAAACTGGTTTTATTAGAGAATGCACTTCACAGGTAAACTCTTTCACACAAAAACACTTATATTGGAAATGTAATATATAAATAAAATATAAAGTATAAATATAATAAAAATCAGCCCTGACCAAAGAAAACCAGTCAAGTCTCTTTGTATGTAAACACACTGTGTGTATTTAATAGTTATTAGTTTCTAAATGGTTCTAATCGGAGCTCTCTGGTTCTAAGAGTTTAGTAGTACTCTTATTAATGCGTGAACAATAATAATTATATTCATAATAATTTTACAGAAGTAGCTAAAGTAGTACTTAAAAACAATAAGAAGTTTATATGAAGCATGTGATGTGACTCAGGGAACATAAATAATCTGGATGTAAAAAGAAGTCAACCAAATGAGTCTCACTATAACCCCGCCCCTTACTGTAACCCCGCCCCTTGTGGTAACTCCGCCCTTCCTCGTAACCTTAACTTTTCAGAAATTTACACACGAACAGTTCTTTATTTATTGTGTGTTGAGTATTTTCTGAGGTTTATTTCATTCCTTCCTGACATTTCCATGTGAAGCGTAACTCCCGAACTTCCACTTTAATATCATTTCACTCCCAAACTCTCAGGAAACTTTTTCAAGTTTTCTCTTAAATCCTGACTCAGACGTCTGACACATAAATTCCCCCAAAATGTGACACTCGCTTCATGAAACACATAATAAACCCTCTGACGCTGCCAAGCCCAGCGTTCAGCACGATCACAGTTTTAATGTCAGAAAAATGCTGCAGAGTAAACGATTCATTTTCACAGCACTAATCCCCGCAGCACAGCAGCTCTGTTTATCTGGGATTAATGAAGAATGTGAGTGTCTCAGGAGGCTTTACTGCTCCATCACCGCACACACCAACGCTCAGGACGGTTTACCTGCTGGAGGTCCATCTGTATTTAATGTAGAGAGGCGTCACGATGCTCAGAAACATTTACACGATCTGCAAAACACATCACCATCTTTGGTTTTTCCCAAAGAGGAAGAAACAGCACTGAAAAAAGGAAAAAACAGGTCAATAATTCTTATTTACTGTACAAACTTTGCCTCAGTAACATAACAGTGTGTGTGTGTGTGTGTGTGTGTGTGTCATTAGGATCAGCAGGTCAATCTCTGACAGAGTGCTGACAGACAGACTGATTTTCTCATTCCTGAAAACATCGGATTAGTGGAAATGTGTGTGTGTGTGTGTGTGTGTTTGTTAGGAAGACATTACAGAATCTGCCCACAGCCATGTTTTGCATTCGGTCAGAGACACCCTGTTCCATCCTGTTGAGATGTTTGTGGTGTTCATGTGACCTATATAGTGAATAGTGTGTGTGTGTGTGTGTGTGTGTGTGATTTGGGACACACCCACATTAGGGAATTTTACTTTAACGCTACATTCACAGTAGCGAGCAACAAAGTGACGGGTGATCGTTAATTTTCTACGTACAGTTCTGTGCAACAGTCTCAGGCACATGTAAAGAAATGCTGTAGAGCAAAGATGCCTTCAAAAATAATGAAATTAAATGTTTCTACATTTTAAAAAATCCTATAAAGAGCAGTAAACAGTAATAAATGAAACAAAGTCAGTATTTAATGTGACGATCCTTCACTTTAAATAAATAAAGCAGTATCTGAGGTGCAGTGTGTGCAGTTTTACAAGGAAATGAGCTGGAAGTGTTACTGAGCATCTTGCAGAAGCAGCCACATTATTTGTGATCCTGTAAAGCAATAAATCCAAACGATTGTAATCCTACAGAGCGACGCTTCTTCAGTTCCCCGCTTACAACTTTAGTTCCTGCCTGCGATTAGCTCCTGCTTACTGTTTGACCCATAAATGAAAGAACTGTGGAACTGTGTATGAAGCTAGTACAGTTAGCTCGCTTTGCTAATCTAATCTGAGAACGAAGCTGAGTGCGTAACGTAAATCAAACGACTGATTTTCACACGGATTAGCGCATTATTTAATTTGTGTTTAAACTCGATAGTTTCTAATTATATATAGCTACTACTGTTTCTCATCAGAACTAAAAGAATGCAGGACAGGGCACACAAGAGACTTGTAACTTACTAATGTCAGCTATGCCTTCAGAATAACTTGTGTGTGTGTGCGTGCGTGTGTGTGTGTGTGTGTGTGTGTGTGATAAATGTGTGTTTACAGAACAGAGCATTAAAGCATCTGAAGCTCCTCACTATAATCACACACAGGAATTCATGGAGCTCAGACAGAGACACTTCACACTGATCTGAGATCTGTTCCTGCACAGCTCTCAGACTTCTGCATTATAACGAGGACACACACACACACACACACACACACACACAGGACACGCACACACACAAACACACACACACAGGACACGCACACACACACACACACACACACTGATCTGAGTGTGCAACAGCGGAAAGAGACGCTAAGGAATGAGTTTGATTACAGAGGATTAAAACACTTCCTGCAAGTCAATAACTGCACCTGGTGTTCATACGGACATGGACATGATAAACACAAACACCCACACAGACACACACACACAGACACACAGGACACACACACACACACACACACACACACAGGACACACACACAGGACATACACACGCATACAGGACATACACATGCAGCACACAAGTGAAGACAGGACGTAAATAATCATACATGCAGTGGCGTGACAAAACATACACATGCACACACACACACACACACACACAGGACACACACACACAGGACACACACACACACACACAAAACCTGGTCCCAGAGGCAAAAGTCCAGAAATACACAAACACACACGAAATGTTCCAGGTGTTATTATACTCCTATAGTCAATGTCTCTATTGAACAGTGAAACACACAGTGAGAGTGAGACGACCTGCAACACACCAAACACACAACACCTAGACACCTGTTTATAACCAACACCTCATACTATTTATCCATTTATAGTTACGTCAGTGAAACGAGTGAGTTCCTGTTGTCACTTTCGTTACAGCAGCTATAAACACTCGTTCCCTCACCAGCCTCTCTTTATTCTCTCTAAACACGCAGCTTGTTCCGCATGTTACTGAGAAACCGCAAAGAAGCGTAAACTCCTCTGTCCTGAAGACGTCGGAAAACTTACAGTTCCAGCTTTACCTCTGACTGTTACAAAGCGCTGACACTGGAGACTCCTTCCATCAGTGTTACAGTTACAGAAAATGTCAGCCATTACACACGTTTTTAATCTGTTTATTATCAGTGGAGCGTCGCTGTACACGTCCCTGTGAATGAGCCGTTACTATAGTAACAATAACGTATGAGAGCGAGCGCATTAATATAAACCTGCGCTACTGTCAGAGCTGCTGTTATAGAAAACTAATCAACACCTGACGACCTCTGGAGTTACCTTCCTTTGGCGATTTGAAACAGCAGCAGTGGAAATTATATCATGTTTGATACAGTGTGTTTTAAGAGAACAAAGAAAGCACAAATGGTGTGTGTGTGTGTGTGTGTGTGTGTGTGTGTGTGTAAAACCTATGGATCTGCCACATGAGTGCAAAAATAAACATAGCGAGTCATTGCAAGTTTGTAGCAGGAATAGATCGTGTGTGTGTGTGTGTGTATTTCATCCACTAAATGAATATACATCCTACCAAGTTTTATATTAAAACACAACATGGTCTTAAGAGGTCACAGTGCATAGTGGGTATTGTGCACACACACACACACACACACACACACACACACAGGGTGTAGTCTCCACATCAGTGCTTTAGCTGGACAAGTTTATAAAACTCCCCCGTTTGTTCTGTAG
>NC_069730.1:385728-398228 GCF_027358585.1 Pangasianodon hypophthalmus
CTGCCGGTTAAGGAGATCACTTCAGACCGGCGCTATAATTAGATTTAAAGGGCCAGTACACCGAATTCCCTTTTCACATTCAGGTAATATTCATAACACAGCGGGATTACCGTAATTACCCGACAAAACACTGTGTGTGTGTGTGTGTGTGTGTGTGTGTGTGTGTGTGAGAGAGAGAATTTGAGGAGGTTTCTGATGTAAATAAAACCGGAAGTTGTGTGTGTTGCTGCCATGTTGTGTGCTGATGGAGATGTGGTGTGTTATTGTGTATTTCTGTGAATGAGGAATGAAGAACACACTCAGCGGTTTGTACTCCTCACCCTGTTCATGTGCACCAGGCTGCAGCTGTCTCCTTTAAAGTAAAAGTTCCAGAAAGAGTTCTGGTTCCGGTTCCTGAGGTATTTCCACAGACAGGAAGAAGTGAGATTCGAAGCTGAAGTGATTTTATTTATCTGTAGCTGATTGGTTTTGCATCATTGAGGTTTGGGTTCAATCTTTTACTGTAAGAGTGGAGGAGACACACAATAATAATTATTTAAAAAGCTCTAAATCTCTAATAAATACAAAAACACTGTGGTACACACACACACACACACACACACACACACTCTCTCTCTCTCTCTCTCTCTCTCTCTCACACACACACACTCTCTCTCTCTCTCTCTCTCTCTCTCTCTCTCTCTCTCTCACACACACACTCTCTCTCTCTCTCTCTCTCTCTCTCTCTCACAACACACACACACACACACACACACACACACACACACACTCTCTCTCTCTCTCTCTCACACACACTCTCTCTCTCTCTCTCTCTCTCTCTCTCTCTCTCTCTCTCTCTCTCTCTCTCTCTCACACACACACACACACACACACACACACTCTCTCTCTCTCTCTCTCACACACACTCTCTCTCTCTCTCTCTCTCTCTCTCTCTCACACACACACACACTCTCTCTCTCTCTCTCTCTCTCTCACACACACACACACACACACACTCTCTCTCTCTCTCTCTCTCTCTCACACACACACACACACACACACACACACACTCTAAGTAAAAAAAATCATGGAACCATGAACATCTTCAGGATGGAGGTGGATGTGGAGTTTATCCCAGGAATACTGGGAGTGAGGTGGGAATACACTCTGGATGAGACACCAGTTCATCACTCTCTCTCTCTCTCTCTCACACACACACACACACACACACACACACACTCTTTCTGGCGTCTTTATTTTTAGGAGTGTAGGTATATCTCTACATCTCGAGCGCCTGTCAGGGCCACAGCGTGACTCAGTGCAGTGTATAAAAATGACCTTGCTGTGGTTTCTAACTCAGTAAAACTCTTTAGAGGATCAGCTCGTTGCTTTAGTCTTCATTTTCCCAGCTTTAAAGCAGCATAACTACAGGAAGAAGCCGCGTTGGTTTATAAGGTCTAACTTTAAAAAACGATGGCGTGTGGCTCATCCTGTGGAGCCGAAGTGTCTGAGGGGTGGAGTTTCATGTCCACTTCCTGTTTCCTGTAGGCCTCTGCCTATAATTTGCAGTGTTAATTGCTTTAATACAGCGTGTGGAGCAGGATGGAAGCTGTATACATGGCCCTTAGCCACACTTACACACTGTAACATGGCGCTAGTCAAATACTTCAGACCATCTTTACTTTAACAGCTTTTAGCCACGCTAACCACAGGAAGTGGAGCGCTTCTTAAAAATGTCGGATTCTTCACATTGCCAAGATTTTTATTCCACTCCGTCTCTTATTGCAGCTCTCGGACCCAGTCTGATGTCACTCCACACCAGCATCAGACTCAGCTAATGGGCGTGGCCTAAAGTCAGCGCTCACACACTAGAAGTGATTCAGAAAAAAGTTTCTGAAAAAGCATTACATTCACACTGACGAGTCTCACATGTCGCTTGTCATTTGTCGCTTATGGGCGTGGCCTGTCCTGCGTTTTTTTTTTTTTAAATTCTGATGAGAAACGGTAGTAGCCAAATATATCTTATAAAGCTAATTCATTAAACACAAATTAAATAACGCACTAATCACGCACAGTTGTGTGATTTATGTGTTACACGCTCGGCTTCGCTCTCAGGTTAGATTAGAAAAGCGAGCTAACTGTTCTAGCTATACACGTAACCTCACCAGAGGCATCAACGATCTCTGCTGCTTCCTTCCAAGTTTTATTTTTCTTCCTAACGTCTCTGTACACATTTCATGAAAATGAGAGGTCGTATATAAAAGGAGAAGATGAACCCACGATTATATAATATATAATTTTCTAATTGCAGGTAGGAACTACAGTTGTGAGCGGGGAACTGAGGAAACGTCGGACCCCACGCTCCATCGGATCGGCCAGAGGAGTCATTCGAGACACTCGTTTGAATTTGTCGCTTTAGTGTTGTGGCTAATTTGCGTAGAACTGAGTAAATCCTAGTTTAAATGTTGCGTACGTGAGTGCAGTGTGTGAGTGCAGGAGGATGATATAAAACTCCTGCATAATAATTAACTCTCAGTAAATTTATTAGTCTTTGGATACAGAAGAAAGCGATACGCTTCGTCTTTGACCCACATACGAACCCGAGTTCTTGCATCGCGTTCGTTACAGACATCGAGCCGAGTGTGTGAAGGTTGATGTTATAAAGTCATTTGAATGATCAAAGACACTTTAACACAGCAGGAGGGTGTGAACCTGATAACACACTGTTTCACCTTTCGCTCTCTCCTCATCAGATAACGCATGACTGATCAGATACGAGCTTAAAGGCTATCAGACTGATCATGTGACCACCGTCTGTTTCATGAGCTGATGTTCCACTGATGGTTTCACTGTATCAGCTGGCACAGAGCCAGATCCTCCTGACAGCATCAAGACGTGCCTATCATTACACTTAATGACTCGGCCTCAGCTGCAGGTGTGTGTGTGTGTGTGTGTGTGTGTGTGTGTGTGTGTGTGTGTGTGTGGTAGGCAGTGATTTGGAGAATGAGTTCGCATTTTTTATCCAGGTGTGCTGCAGCAGGAAGTGATGAATGATTCCTTTATCCACTGTATGAATGCATAGGGTCCAGGGATATACAGTGCGCACGTGTGTGTGAGTGCGCGCGTGTGAGTGCGCGCGTGTGAGTGCGCGCGTGTGTGTGAGTGCGTGTGTGTGAGTGCGTGTGTGTGAGTGCGTGTGTGTGAGTGCGTGTGTGTGAGTGCGTGTGTGTGTTAAATTCATCTTACTGTATTCATTCTGATAATGGAATGCATACAAAGCTGTGCTGATATACTGGTACGATGATAGAGTTTGAGATGTGGCATTCAGAGCTCCTGAGTTCTGCACTCTGATTGGTCAGAAGCTGTTGATTAGTTTTCTATAACAGCAGCTCTGACAGTAGCGCAGGTTTATATTAATGCACTCGCTCTACTATGTTATCGTTTCTATAGTAACAGCTCGTTCACAGGGACGTGTACAGCGACGCTCCACTGATAATAAACAGATTAAAATGTGTGTAATAGTTGACGTGAAGTTTTCTGTAAGATGTTTATTATTTAACGTTTATGGAAGGAGTCTCCAGTGTCAGCGCTTTGTAACAGTCAGAGGTAAAGCTGTAACTTTAAGTTTTCCGACGTCTTCAGGACAGAGGAGTTTATGCTTTAGGTTTAGTTACGCTAAAGTATGACTATCGTTCTTTAAGTAAAACACTGTAGTCGAAGGTAAATTGCTGTGGTGTAAGAGGAATAAAACACTCAGGGACGTGCTGTTAGAGGAAAATAATCAGCTTTGTGGTGGTAACAGTAACTCCGCTTCATCACACCACCCTGGCGTTGATTATTTTCCTGTAGCAGCAGCACACGCGGTGTTTTATTGGACAGCTCTCACACTCTGTAGGATTTTCTGACAGTGGCCTCGTCTCCATGTGTTTGTATTTAAGCGCTCGCGTCTCTTCAGCTGTTTGGTCTCGTCTGCATGCGAGTCGTCTGCTCTGTGGTGGAGAAGCACCTCTGATTAGTGTTGGTTAAATATTTAGGATAAATCTCGTGTGTGAGTGGAAAAGCCGCACGGCGCTCCAGAGGAAAATAAACGCTGAGTCTCGGCTTAATTTGTGTCGATTACCGTCTGAACGAGCTGAAGAGCGAATTCAGCGACTTTAAACCCAGCATTCCTCAGACGTATGAAGTTAATCCCGGGTGATGACTGCTCATGCCTCGAACACACACACACACACACACACACACACACACACACACACACACACACACACACACACACACACACAGTGATTCACTATTGTGTTTTTATTACCCACAGAGGTGTCTAATGCTTTCTTTGTGTCTGGTGTAATGCTTTAAGCCGTTCACACTGAAGCCAAGGCCTTTTCTGATTTGTGATTTTACTCCATTTTTAGCTATGAAAGTGTTACACATCTGCAGATACGCTAATTAAATAACAAAATTACACAACAATATATATACTTTATGAAAATACGCAGACGGTTTGTGTTAGTTGTTCCAGCACAGTGCATGATGTGTTTAGTTCTTTCTCTGTTTATTGTGTTTATAATCTATTAACCAAATGTTCAGATTTGAGCAGAAAAGCCTTTTCCCTTCTTCTAGTTTTACGATGTGGCTTTGTGTCCCTCCGTCTTCCTCATTCTCCCTCCGTCTCTGAGCCTAATGAGCTAAATGTCGCCTTCTTGCCTTGTTTTTACACACACACACACACACACACACACTTGCATTTTAACACTCAGATTAATTAAAATAAAGTGCTTGGATCTGCATCTCTGGTGAGGAACTCGGTCATTAACACCGCTGCAGATTTTTCACACCTCCCCTTAGTCCAGTCTTCTCTTCTTCTCGTCTTCTCTTCTGTCACCTCGAGTAAAGTTTGAATGAGGAATCGAATGGACAGCAGCCCAGACTTCAGGAGCAGGATGTAGGAGTTTGCGAGTGCAGACCACATCCTCCGCTAAATGACTAAAAGAGTGATTTTGTGAATAAATGTGAGAACTTTGAGAACCAGAGCTGAAGTTCTGCTTTGAATAAAATGTCCAGAAGCTCGAGACTTGAGTAGGAGTGGAAGAGTAAGGAGGAGATGAGGGGGTGATGGTGCAGAAACTTCATCACTAGTGGAGAAAGAGAGAGAGATGGGAATTTTTAGGAAGTTCACTAGAAGAAGGCAGAGCTTCAGGTGAAGTTCTTCTCCCATTTTGATGTAGTTTTGTTTTTAAAAAGCAGATGAAGCTGTTTAGAAGTATGTTAAACTTCTACACTGTTTACAAGAGCAGTGATAATACTTAACCTTTTAGCAATTTAACCCTTTCATTACTTGTCTGTATGACTGAAGATGAATGAATGAACACTTACTCGAGCTCTTCTTCTGCTAGCTCATTAACATGGCAGATACTTAGCATCTCATTATGACTCATTTTGTGTGTGTGTGTCTGTGTGTCTGTGTGTGTGTGTCTGTGTGTGTGTGTGTGTCTGTGTGTTTGTTTATTTGAGCCCGTTTTGCACCAGCTGATTTCGAGATCACACTGATTGATGACGTGAGCAGAACGTAGTCGTGTTGTTTAATCGCAGGTCTATCATTAGAGGATCTTCATCATATAATCCGACACGGAGACGCGCGCTATCACACACACTGTTACAGAATTCACAACACACTTGTGCAGGATCTCGTACAGCGTGACGAGGAATCATCTTTAAACACTGAAAACGTACAGAATAAAACAAGATTTAGGTCCAAATCAGATAAATGTGAACAAAACACATCATTTAAATCCGGTTTATTTTTTGGAGCTCATGACTGGACCTCACTGATTTCTTGACGATTATTGCAAACACACACACGTTAACATTCAGCAGTGCTTTTGCACGTAACGTGCTGAAACCCTCAGTGTGAAAGCGTCAGGAGGAGGAAATGAAACAGGAACCGAGTGAAGGGGTTCCACAGGATGAATAGAGAACTCTCTGTCGGTTCTTTTACACGCTGTGTTTACATGCAGAGATTTTCATCCATCTGTATTAATGAATTAAAATCAGTTTGTGTGCACTGTAATCTGAGAACACTGTAGTCCTCACACACTTACATGCATGTTTCATGGAATTTGAATCAAACTTATTCACTAAAGTTTAGTCGTGATGTTTATTCGTAATGTTTATGTTTTAAGTCTTAAAGGATTAACATCTTGGTAACGCAAGTTAACTTCAAATCTTTTAAAAAATTAATACAAAGATAACGCAGAATTTACACCAGACTGACTGTGGAAGTAATTGGGGTTTAAAAGCTCACACAGTGAATATTTTTCTGATTAACAGATTATTCAGTTTGTTATTTTCATCAGATTTTAATTTTAATTTAGTTTCACAGGAGCAAAGTGCTGCTCTCGTTTCACTGCACATTTCGAGAGATTATACTGTGTTACTGTACTGTTGTGAAATATGTAGAAACAGTAATCATCACATGTGTAATGTAGAGAATGAACACCATACAAAATACTGTGATTATAACGTGCGCTTATTTCACGTTTTGTACATTAGACACGAGGCCTGTGTTCGCGTGTGAGATTAGAGTCAGTATAAAGTAAGTAAATCACGTTTGGTTAATATTTGGGCTCTTGAGTTAAATTCTGTCCCACTGAGGCGGTAAAATGAAGGCAAACGTCTTCTAACAGTCCTAATATATAAAATATATAATATATAATGTATAAAATGACTGAATGATGAACAGCGTAATGATGGTGTCTGTGTGTGTGTCTGTGTGTGTGTGTGTGTGTGTGAGTGTTTAGAGAAGTGTTAGTGCTCTAAGAGTCTGAGAGTAATTACACTTGACCGTTGCCCTTCCTCACACTCTCTGTCCCTGCGGTTCAGGCAGGATGTAGAAATGCGTGTGTGTGTGTGTGTGTGTGTGTGTGTGTGTGTGTGTGTGTGTGTGTGTAGGTTGTAAAGAAGAGAGAGTGCGGGAGAAAGAGGTCTCTGTGGAGAAGAGGAGAGGAAGAAGGGAGCCTCCTGCTCTCCACAGACCTCCTCTGTGCTCCTGTATTATCTCACTTAACGAACTGCCTGCGCAAATTAAAGCCCCGCCGCAGCCGAGAAAACAAAAACAACGGCGCACAAACGTCTCTCAGCAGCCGGGCTCAGATCCCGTTTCACTCCTTTTCACGCATAAATAACGTGGGTTTTTTTCACAGTGAGGTTCCTAACAGACGCTCTTTCAGCCGAGAACCGCGCTCCGTCGCATCTGACGAGTCCGAGCCGCTGAACACACCGCGCTGTTGTAGAGCCGCTGCTGAGAAAAAACACACCTTCATTCACTCCCTCCACTTTTACACTTTTACTCATTTAGAACTGAGACACAAAAACAATCCACACACAGAGCTGAGACACAAACGCAAGTTATACAGTGAAATAATCAGCCATGGAGTTACTGCAAAGTTGATTATTTTCCTGTAACAGCATGTTCCTGAGTCTTCTACTCCTCTCGTACCACAGCAGTCCACCGACATGTGATAAATTATAGCACCATGTGATAAATTATAGCACCATGTGATAAATTATAGCACAGTACACTGAGATATTTTATACTGTTTTTTTTTTTAAAATAATTACAAACTGACTGAAGCAGCTGATTTGAAATGTAAATTTTGTACTTAATTTTTCCAATGTTTACATTTTTTTTTTCTTTCAGTTTTAAATATTTGGGGTTTTTATTTAACATTTTTTATTTATAATGTAAAATATACATAAATAAGACTAAAAATATAACAGGGTGTTTCCTCTCATATCTACATACTTGTGGTCGTGTGTGTGTGTGTGTGTGTGTGTGTGTGTGTGTGTGTGTGTGTGTGTGTGTGTGTGTGTGTGTGCGTGTGCGCGCGTGTGTGTGTGTGTGGTTTCTCTATAGTGATAGTGCTACTGATTCCAGATCAGTAATCTTGCAGGTAGAACTGACTGTTCTATGTCGTGTGTGTGTGTGTGTGTGTGTGTGTGTGTGAGTTCCAGTCTCTCCGTGACTGCATGTGATTGGTTGGCGCTCTTTGATGATGTCATCTTGATGCTCCAACAAAACAGTAACTGATGGAACCATTCACAATTAATTCGAGAAAGTTTTTTGGAGAATCGTTTGCAGTGAAACATTTTCTCGCTGCAGGATTCATCAGAATCGCTCGAGACACTCGTTTGGATTTGTCGCTTCTTTATCACGTCAAACCTAATTTGCATAAGATGAAGAAAATCTTGAAATTTCAAATGTCATTTACTGAAATCTCGACTCTGTGTCGCACACCCTCGTAGGAAATAAACCATCATCGGTGTTTTCGTTGCTCGTTAGAGTGATCGCAGCAGAACGACGATCTGGCGATTACAATCACAGATTTTATGTCCTGTCATTCAGAAATATCCCGCCTCCTAACACATCAGCTGACCAATCAGAATCAAGTCATCACAGAACCGGGTGATAATTGGTGTTAAACGTTATATACTGCGATGTGCTGAAGAAATCTGCCATGCTGGGTCACATGATTATCGTACCATGAATATAATAATTCCTTGCAGCTGATTATGTGACATAGTTCCACTCTTTTGTTCAGAATCAGGAGTGTGGGATCGTGATTAACGTTAAATCTGCTCTGAGTAGGATCGTGTTTGACATGAAATCTGCTCGTGTTTGACTCTGAGATAAGCGATCCTTGGAGGAGTTGACTCGGAGAAGTTGATCCTGTGGCGAGTGTGTGTATTATCGCTGCTCACTCAGCCAGGAAAGGTATTTACTTCACTTTTTTCTGTAAAGATGATCTGCTTTTACACAGCTGGCCTCAATGTGGGTGGGCTTTGAGCCTTAGAGAAAGGAATTCTGGGTAGAGGCTTGAGCAGGCAGTAATGTTCTAATCCCAGTACACAGAAGCCACAGAACACTGGAAGCTCAGTTATAAAGAATGAAGTGCATTATGTTTCTGGATTCATATGCAGATATGCAGAACAGCGAATGCTAATCACTCCATCAGGGCATTATGATGATTACAGTGCATTAAATATACAGTATTCTGTGTCTGATGATGTTGGGTGGAGTTTTGTGATTACAACAGCAGACTTACACTGAGCTTTTAGAGTAGCTGTGTGTTATTTTGTTATCAGACCCAGAACAGATCCCTGAGGAACGCCTCGGAGTTTAGTGATTATCACATTGCTGATAACGCTGTGTCACGCGGTGCTGTGTTACACCGCCTGTTTCTCGTTAACCCTTTAACAATGCGAGTCTCGTGTGCGAGTGTGAGTGAGTCTGAATTGCTCATGTAGTTTATAATGTTTGTTTATAATCGAATAATTTTTAATTTCATCTGAAATCCAGAGTGGGTTCAAAATGGCTCCCAAAAACTCATTTGAATGTGATGCTGTTTTTAGGGCAAAGTTGTAAGAAAGTTGTAATTTCTTTTTGTATGTGATGGAAAATGATCAGTTATGTAAAATTTTCCCGTTTCTGGACTGAGCTTTGTGATGCTTATTGCAGGTGTGTGTGGAACTTTAGAGTAGCTGTGCATATTATGTGTTTTTTTTTGTTTGTTTTTGTTATCGGGCCCAGAACAGAGCCCTGAGGAACGCCTCTGATGATAACGAGAGCGCTAAAGGTCTGCGTCGGTTCTTTTGCTTCGGGCCACGTATCGGATTCGCTCCATTACCCCTCATCCATGTGAGTCACATTAAAAGCATGTTGTTTAGCCACAGGGCTGGCCGTGTTTCCTCGCTGTTTACAGACTTGGACTTTTGCCCGGTAATGCTCGGCCTCCCGAGGGACCCAACAAGCCAGGCTTTTAAGAAGCTGCTTTAGAAGATGGACATGAAAACCTTTCACTCTTTACACTTCCTTCAGTTTCGTGTCCAGAGTCAACACAAGCTCCATTTCCAAGGCCAACGAGTGTGTTCGTACGGTTACACTTCAGCCGGACTGACCCGGACTATTTACACTCTCTGGAGTTGTGAAGGAATCTGAGATGTTTGCTCTGGAGCACTTTCAGGGCACCTGCTCACCTGAATCAGTGTGATGTTCTGGAGGGCATGTTTGCGTGTGACACTGCTCCTAAAGTTCACGCTCGTTTGGGTCACGGAGTCGTGTTTGTTTGCTTTTCCTGTTGGGGAGAGCAGAGACTCGCTCTGACCCTCACTAAAGGCCAGTGTGTTCATTCCTCCATCAAACAGCTGCTTCTGACAGACACATGCGTTAGAGTTAACCCTTTCACTCCTACAGCTTCACACTGCACGTTGAAGGAGTAGTTCGGAATTCTGTTAGGAATAAAACACTCAGAGTTAGGAAAATAATCAACGACTGGGTGGTGTGATGAAGCAGCGTTACTGTTATCACCTCACAGCACTTCCCCAAGTGTTTCATTCCTCTTTTACCATGTCAGTTTACCAATTACACCTCATACTTTTTATCTGTTTATAGTTACATTTAATGTTGTTCCTGTTCTCAGTTCCATTAGAGAATAACGTGTGCGTAAAGTTTCACGTATCTTACATGCTAAATTTGGTTCTAACACAAAGTAAGCGTACAGTTTCTTGTTTATCTTCATGAAAACTGCATGTTTTATTCGTCACAGCTGTAGCTGGGACCAGGATAGAAGATTAAAAATCATCAGGTTTGAAGAGGTGTGTTTCCTAACAACCAAAATATTATGACTGATTGTCATTAAAAGTGGTTTTGTACAGCAGTTGTGTTTGGCAGATGAGAAGCCTGATGTATTTCCTGATCGCATGTTAACATTTGGAGAGTTTTCTGAAAGCAGCTTTTGTTCCCACTTTGAAAAAACGCTTCCTGAAAGCTGCTGCACTTCCTGAATGAATTTTACGCTCGCTTCTAAGAGCGCTTTCACACCAGTGAGTCGGTGTGGCGAGTCTGATTCAGAGTGAAACTGATTCTTCTGGTTTGGTATCACACTGCACAGAATTAAACAAACCAATAAGCACAAAATGTTCTGAGGTGTGTGTAGAGCTGAAAACATCCTCGTAAATCTCTTCCACTGAGCTACTGCAATCAATTACTCACGCAACTTCAACTCAACGTTCTCACGTTCTTTCATCACTCTGCTTGTTAAACACTCTCTCTCAGCTTTCTGCCACAAAACTACATTTTTAATGGAACTGTGATGGAAAATTGGGAATGTTCTTTCAACTTTTTCCATCATGGAGGCCAAATTTAAAGTCCACCTGCAGATCTGCAGTAGCAGGAACCCAGTGAGCTCTCGCTACGTGCTGAAAGCTAACCTGCTGTGAGGAAAAGAGCTGATCCGGAGTGAGATCTGTCCTGATCTGCTGTACAGTGGGATTTAATAACACTTTGTCGTAGCTGTCTTTTTTTTCGCAGTAGAACATTTCAGATGTATTTAGGGAAGAAATCTACAACAGAGGGTTTTCTCCTCTGACAGGCTTCCAAGTAGAATCACTTTAGAAATGAAGAACCTTTAACCATTTAAAGAACCTTAAAGGAACCTGGTTTTAAGAGTGTAAAGGTGAGTGCTGAAGCTTTCCTTTAATCATCACCCATTATTAAAATATCACCACGGCAACGCTTACATTACTGCATGACGCCAAACACTGAGCACATACCTGTCATCCTCATCCTCATCATCATCATCCGCATCATCATCATCATCATCCTCATCATCACCATCATCCTCATCATCATCATCCGCATCACCATCATCATCCTCTTCATCATCACCCTCATCCTCATCATCATCATCCGCATCATCATCCTCATCATCACCATCATCCTCATCATCATCATCCGCATCACCATCATCACTGTCGTCGTCATCACCCTCATCCTCATCATCCTCTTCATCATCACCCTCATCCTCATCATCATCATCCGCATCATCATCATCATCCTCATCATCACCATCATCATCATCCGCATCACCATCATCACTGTCGTCGTCATCACCCTCATCCTCATCATCCTCTTCATCATCACCCTCATCCTCATCATCATCATCCTCATCATCATCATCATCCGCATCATCATCATCATCCTCATCATCACCATCATCCTCATCATCATCCTCATCATCACCATCATCACTGTCGTCGTCATCACCCTCATCCTCATCATCCTCTTCATCATCACCCTCATCATCATCATTCTCTTCATCATCAGGAAGGAAAGAAGACAAATGCAGATAAAATGCAGATAATTAGTGTATCTAATATAAATACAGCAAAAGAACGAACAAACAACAAAAATAAATAAAAATCTGAACTCAGCATGACATTAAATCTGTTTCTGAAATAAGGCACAGATCAATGTTTATATATTTTTATTGTCAGATCAGTTCCTGTATTAATCTGATTTCCTCTCCAGCCCTCGCTGTGTGATGTCGACCCGAGGAGGACGGGTTCCTCTTCCTGACTGTCGGTTCCTTTCATGGTTCCTTGTTAACGTTCTGAAAGTTCCTCCTCATCACTGTTCCCTTCAGCTCTGGATTTCTGTTCTGCTGAAACTGAACCTGAGAGTTTAT
>NC_069730.1:403228-413228 GCF_027358585.1 Pangasianodon hypophthalmus
AAAATCTCAGAGATGCTCCAGGAATATTTAGATTACGCAGCGCCACGTGTGAAACTAATCCCATCTGAATAGGGCTCTAGTTACACTTAAGTCACAAACGAGTCAAAAACAATGAAATTTCTAGAACATCTTTAACTAAAGGCTTTAAGAATTTTAATATATTACAGTTACAACATTTAGTCTGTATCATGCCGTCTAGACTACAGCATTTCTTTCAAAGCCATCTGTTATCGTTTTGTTCTTCGGTTATGTGTGTTTAGTGTGCGGTGATCAGATCACAGCGGCGCCCCTCCTGGGTCAAACCTGCAGCTGCGCCTGCTGTTAGTGAGACCCTCACCTTCAGATGTGGTCACTTTCTCCAGCACAAACCCAGAAACCCTCAGAGCTGCTCCACCCGTTTCTTCATGTTTATTCGTGTGTTCATACTGTACACGTGTGTGATGTGTAATGTTGTGGATCACTGAAAAGTGCTTTATAAATAAAATATATGATTATTATGATTATTAAAGCAGGATAAGTGGTGAGTGAGCTCTGAGTGAGTCTGAGAGTCAGGACAGCAGGTCAGCTGCTGGATTTTTAGCTTTAGGAGACAGAGAGCTGGGCGGGGCAGCGGGAACACATGAACATTTCCACATGCTCAAATGACCACATCAGAAGCTCAGGGTCGCTCGCCAACTCACTGTGCAGCTGCAGGTTTTAATCTGAGCCGATCTGAAGACTAACGGAGAAGCAGAACGCTGCAGAACCTCAGCATGGTCCTCATAGTTCTCCTTCTCCTGAGTGATTAAAAACGCAGCTGCGTCCTGTCGATGCGCGGTGTAACGGGCCAGACGCAGTTATTTATACTCTCAATTTAATAACTGCACACTGGTATTTATTCCCCCTGAGTCCTGCCAAGCAGCCCATCATTCCCATGCCGGGAATTCTGGGAATTATTGCTCTAATCTTGCATGCCGTCTGACGGAGAAGCGTCTGAAATCAGTCACCCGTAACCCCGGACCTCAGACTCGTCTGGGACGATAATTAATTCTGGAGCGAGTTCACTGCGAGTCTTTGTTATATATACGATGTGAAAGTGATTAGAGGTAACGAGGTAAAGGAGTTTCTGAAACCTCATCCCTCCATCCCATCAGACAGACAGAAAGATAGACAGAAAAACAGATAGACAGATATACAGGTCAGTGTACAAGCTGTGTGATTTCTCTCAGGCTGTAAATTCACATGCTGCTGTTAATAAACAGTGTTTTACTGTCTGATGCACTGCACTGATTTATACACACACACACACACACACACACACACACACACACACAGAGAGACAGACAGACTGAATGCCTGGATGAATGCATGTGTACATGTGCGGCTGAATGAATAGATATATATAAATGGTTGAGATTGATGGATAGATAGAAAGTACAGATGGATGAATAAATGGATACATAGATAGACAGACAATTGGACAGATGTATAGACAGATAAACAGTTGTTTAAACAGACAGAATGATAGATGTATAGTGAGATGGATAGATGTACAGGCAGACATATTTACAGACAGACAGACAAATAGAGAGACAGACAGACTGATCTACAGACAGACAGATGAATAGTGATGTAATACTGTACATTATGTCAGCATTAAGTCAACTATTTCTACACACTATGTAGTGCTCTACTGTGTGGGTTTGAGACTGGACCTCTCCCTCACTACCTCAACATTTATTCTAAACTCCTCCCACTTTATCAATCTTCTTTATCTACACCTCCACCATCACACCTCACACAGGAGTGTACACTTTACACCTTTACACCTCCACCATCACACCTCACACAGGAGTGTACACTGTACACCTTTACACCTCCACCATCACTTCACACAGGAGTGTACACTTTACACCTTTACACCTCCACCATCACCTCACACAGGAGTGTACACTGTACACCTTTACACCTCCACCATCACTTCACACAGGAGTGTACACTTTACACCTTTACACCTCCACCATCACTTCACACAGGAGTGTACACTTTACACCTTTACACCTCCACCATCACACCTCACACAGGAGTGTACACTTTACACCTTTACACCTCCACCATCACTTCACACAGCAGTGTACACTTTACACCTTTACACCTCCACCATCACTTCACACAGGAGTGTACACTTTACACCTTTACACCTCCACCATCACACCTCACACAGGAGTGTACACTTTACACCTTTACACCTCCACCATCACTTCACACAGGAGTGTACACTTTACACCTTTACACCTCCACCATCACTTCACACAGGAGTGTACACTTTACACCTTTACACCTCCACCATCACTTCACACAGGAGTGTACACTGTACACCTTTACACCTCCACCATCACACCTCACACAGGAGTGTACACTTTACACCTTTACACCTCCACCATCACTTCACACAGGAGTGTACACTTTACACCTTTACACCTCCACCATCACACCTCACACAGGAGTGTACACTGTACACCTTTACACCTTCAGGTTCAGGTATAAGGTGATGATCCTGCAGTTCAGCAGAGTCTTTAGTCTGATTTAATCACACACACACACACACACACACACACACTCCTCATCAGCAGGCTGTAATTGTGAGCTGTGTGACCCTGAGTGACCTTTTGGAGCAGTTTAAGTACAGAGTGTTTCTCTCACTGCTAAACACAGGACAGAGGAGAGACATGACTAAAAATAACTCGCACAACCTTTAACGTGGATTAAACATTGAGCTCCGTGTGTGTGTGTGTGTGTGTGTGTGTGTGTGTGTGTTCATGCAGACACTTTATATAGTCGTGTTTATGGCTGTGTTTAATTTGCTAGTTTGGGAAGTTGTCCTGCTTTTCGAGAGAATGAAACGATGCAACTGTTACTTAACTTTTGATCTGTTTTACTTAATGTTTAAAATATACTTTTAAAACAGTGATAAAAAGTTAATGTTGAACAAACGATTTAGTAAAATAAAATTTCCAACATGAAACTTTACGTGCTGGACTCTGGAATTTTTCTAATAAATGTTATTTATGATAAAAAATCATCATAAAATCATATCTGGGTCTTAAAACTTTAACTAGTGTAGCTAACATTCCCATTTTACATCTCCAGCAGTCGCTACGTAGCTGATGTTAAGTAAACTATTGTAGTGATGTCAGATGTCGAGGCTTGTGATTGGCTGCTCGGGTATTAACTCCACCCCTTTGCACCCCAGAAACATCAGGACGGAAACCCAGATGTTTTTTTTTTTTTGAGGTTCTGTTTCCATCAGAATTGGTTTTGGTTCATCACTGAGATGGAAAGATGTGTGTTTGAGATTTTAAAATGAATTTTACATTTGTGTTTCTGTAAACTTTACACTAATAACAATAATAACACTAATAACATCAACAGTGGACTGGATGCTGATTATCGGATTTAGTTTTATGTTCTTCTCTGTTTAAATCCTCTACAGACTGTGTAATGGCTGTGTGTGGATGAAATGTGTTGTTTCTATACATGAGAATGAATCTGATATGGTCTTCAGGGCATGGCGTTCTCTCTGGAGGAGCGTCTGCAGTTGGGGATCCACGGCCTGCTGCCTCCCTGCTTCCTCAGTCAGGACGTCCAGGTCCTCCGCGTCCTCCGCAACTACGACCTCAAAAAGGACGACCTGGACAGGTAAAGAACACGAACTCTAACACCAAAGAACACTGAAGAACTCTAGCACTAAAGAACCCAAGTACTAAATATTAGCAAAGTTATATAAGTTTTATAGCATTGTAAGTAAATGTCAGACTCTTACAGGATGAGTCTCAGTTCTCATGTCCATGTGACTTCCTGTTTGTGCTAAAGACCCTGCTGAAAATCTATTAGAGGCTTCTGCTGGTTCCTGATGGGTTTCTGCAGGTCTCTGATGCTAGTTTAATGGAACGTGGTGTTTCTAATGGTTTCTCATGGTTTCTGGTGATGGTCAAGAAAGCAGGTCTGAAATGGAAACCATTAATCCAGTTCCTATTAAGGTCCACTTACATGATGGAACCCATCAGAGCTTTTCCTAATGGACTGAAGATAACTTCAACGTTCTTCCCAGTTACACGAGTCTGTTCTTCATGTTCTTGCTGTTGAGAACCAGCTGCTCTCTGAAAATATTTTTTATCTATAGAAGATTATAAAAACACAAACGGGCCGGTTTCTCTTCCGTCTCACGGTTCTGACTTTCCCTCATTTTCCTGTCCTGCTTTGTTTGCGTTTTTGTGTGTTTTCGTTTCTGTGCAGTTTTGCGTGTCCAGAATGATTTTAGATGCTAAGTGGGTTTTTTCCCCTCATTCTTTACTGTACTGATGGATTTCCCACAGCAGCAGATCTGTTTTTATATCATTAATGGGAGTTTTGGGTCGTATGAGAGCATTTTGCACAAATATTTGTCTTCAGGCTGATGCTCCGATGAGAAAGAAGCTCTATTTATAAGCAAATATTTTCAGCTATAAAAAAAAAAATGCGTGACTAACATGTTTAATGAACAGATGTTTAACAGAAAAATCACCGTGTGCCTGTGGTGCAGGAGAAAACAGAGCCTTTATAACACACTCACGAGCACTGAGTAACGTTTAATAAACAGCGCCTGAGCATTTCTAATCAGTTTATGTCAAGATTCACTACATGACACGAGTATATAAAGTAAAATCTGTATTTAATTCTGATGTTTGATTTAATGGACTTGTCATGTGACTGATGAGCCGCCATACTGGTGATGTCATTAGCATGTTTCAGACAGTCTTAGAGTTTAGTGTTTCTTTAAACTTAAACTTACGTTTCTTATTTTCCTACAGATTTATTTCAGATCATAGCAGCAAAGTTGAAAATAAAAAGACTTAAAATGAAAGCCTTAAAAAATATATATTTAAAAAATTTCTGAAAGACAGTGGAAAATATCGAATTGGAAAAGTCTAAAGACTGAAAAAAATCTTTCTGCGTTTTATCTTTCTTATTTTAAACTTTACATATTTACTACATGTTAAAAAGAGTCCTCTGAAATATAAAACTAAAATGAAAGTAAAAGCTCCAGTTTTCTTTTGAAAAGCTTTTAGAAAAGCGGGAAGCTGAATTGTGTGAATCTGTGTGTAGAGGCGACGGCACACAACCTGCTAAACCTGCTAATAAAATTATTAAAACTGTTAAACCCTGCATTATTAATGCTTACACACACAATCTGACCGAAAGCTTCTCTCAGGTTTCGGGTCGTGTGAAAGTCACTCAGGTCGTGTTGGACCTCTGTGTCCACGTGAACGTGTTTCCTGTATAAAGTTTATAAAAAGTCGCAGTTAGAGGTTATTCAGTTCCTTCAGTGCCGCGCAGCTAAAACTGAAAAAGGAGAAATAAATAAATCAATCGTGATATTTTTGAGAAGACATGACGCAGCTGGAAATGATTGCTGTGTGTTCAGGGTGTGACCCTTACTGCAGTGCACGCGTGTGTGTGTGTGTGTGTGTGTGTTTATTTTGAGACTGGGCCGGGCCGAACTTCACACACTTCAGGCAAAAATCCCAGAGTTTAATCATTTTCTCTGAATATGGAAGAAAAATAAACTTAAATAAAATCTCGTGTGAATGACTCGGAAATACAGATATTGATTTTATTGTATTAAAATACAGATATTGCTTTTATATATCTGGGAAATATTCTCTTTATTTTTATATCTGTATCTCTTTTATCTTTATTTTTAAACAGCGATCAGCCATAACATTAAAACCTCCTGCCTGTATTGTGCAGGTTCCGCTTGTGGCACTGATGTTGGAGCTGATGGATGCGTACGTTCCATTAGAATACCGACATTGCTTTTGTTATATCGGATAGATAGATCATTCTCTTATAAAAGAATAAATGTCAGATAGAGGACAGATCAATCTCACTGACAGTCATGTTTTTATTGTAGGTAAATTTTATGTGTTAAATCATGATAAAATAAGTTATTAAACCAAGCTGTAATTTACTTTTCCTCACTGTTCTGTGTGCATCAGAAGTGTGTTTACTAATCAGAGATCTGCTGGATTTTTAGAATTTACTCACATTTTAATGGTTTTAAATGACAATAATGTTGTGTCATGTCTGTAATCTAATTTATTTTTCTTTTATTTCTGTGTGTGTGTGTGTGTGTGTGTGTGTGTGTGTGTGTGATAGATACGTCCTGTTGATGGGGCTTCAGGATCGGAATGAGAAGCTGTTTTATCGTGTTTTGATGTCTGATATTGAGCGGTTCATGCCCATCGTGTACACGCCCACCGTGGGACTGGCGTGTCAGCAGTACGGCCTGACCTTCAGGAGACCCAGGTACGAGAGAGACGCACAATAAAAACACAACTCACGGATTAAATACGTTACAGAGCAACAGAGCGTCGATAATCATCTCCATCTCCATCCATCCTCACTACAGCCTTCTTCAGTTTTCTTACACACATCCTCATCTCTTCTGTTCATTCTGCTTTTACAGCCATTGAATAGTTTTCATCTTTTTTTGGAGGAAATTTGAACATTTAGCCGAATTTTCACCTGCAGGTTTATATTAATGCGCTCGTTTCTATAGTAACCGCTCATTCGCAGGGACGTGTACAGCGGACGCTCCACTGAAAACAAACGCATTAAAAACGTGTGTAACTGATGATTATAGTGACGTTTTCTGTAAAGAGACATTTATATGGAAGGAGTCTCCAGTGTCAGCGCTTTTAAGCTCTTTAAGCTGTAAGTTTTCCGACGTCTTCAGCACAGAGGAGTTTACGCTTCTTTGCGGTTTCTCAGTAACATGCGGAACAAGCTGCGATTTTTTTTGTCTTATTTTACTTCAAGAGAGAGAAAAAAGAGACGCTGGTGAGTGAACGACTGTTTATCGCTGCTGTAACGTACGCGACAACTTCGATGTTCCACAACATTAAACATAACTATTAATGGATAAAAAGTTTGACGTGTCGTTCTGTAATTAAAAATCAAATTGTAATCGTTAGTAAATGGTTGTAGTATAAGAGGAATAAAACACTTGGTGGTGTGCTGTTATAGGAAATTAATCAACTTTGTGGTGCGAATGGCTTCATAACACCCCCTCCAACCACACACACACACACACACACACAGTTTAGGCATATGTGTTAGAGGGAGCATGTATTATACAAGGAGCGTGTGTTACAGAGGGAGTGTGTGTTATAGAAGGTGTGTGTGTGTTATAGAAGGTGTGTGTGTGTTGTAGAGGGAGTGTGTGTTATAGAGGGAGTGTGTGTTATAGAGGGAGTGTGTGTTGTAGAGGGAGTGTGTGTTGTAGAGGGAGTGTGTGTTACAGAAGGTGTGTGTGTGTGTGTGTTATAGAGGGAGTGTGTGTGTTATAGAAGCTGTGTGTTTGTTATAGAGGGAGCGTGTGTTACGGAGAGAGTGTGTGTTACAGAGGTAGTGTGTGTTAGAGAAGGTGTGTGGTTATTCTGGGCTGTGTTTGTGTTCGAGGAGGAGGAGGAGGAGGAGGTAATTTAGAGTAATTCTGCGTGTAGAACATCATTATAATTGCGAGCTGGACGAGTTTGAGCGTTTGAGTTTGAGCTGCAATCTTCAGTCTGGTTCCTTTCATGTTGTGTGTGCAGTGAAGGGCGTGTGGGAGACCCGAGAACCCTGACCCTGAGAAACGCAGCGTAATTACAGTAAACCGGTGTGATTATGGATTTCACTTACAGCTGCTGACGTGAGCAGCTCACACACAGAGGCTTACTTTTAGAATAAAAAAACTGCTTTGGAGGTTTAGTAGCTAGTGTTAGCGTACGTGTACGACACGGAGCCTCGCTCTCAGCAACGCGACATCTGAACTGAGATTTTCTGAATTCTGCATAAACAGTTATCTCGACTGATTCCTCGGAGCAATCCTGTGGTGTGTGTGGTCTGATATTTCTTCACTTCCCTCCTCACAACTTCCCATTAGCATCGTTCTTTTTCTACACAAGTACGCAACATTGAAACTGAGATTGAGTGTGGAGCGAAGTTTCTTCAGTTCGTTCACTTCACATTAGTTCCTACCTGCAGTTAGTTCCCATTTACTGTTTAACGCAGAAATGAAGGAGAACTCCTCAGTGTGGTTTCATCTTCTCCTGTCATATACGCCCTCTCATTATCATTAAATGTGTATAGAGACGTTAGGAAGAAAAATAAAGCTTGGAAGGAAGTAGTTCAGCTCGTTGGCGCCTCTGGAGAGTTTACGTATATAGCTAGTACAGTTCGCTGGCTTTGCTAATCTAATCTGAGAACGAAGCTGAGCGTGGAACACGTAAATCACAGAACTGATTTTCACATGGATTAGAGCGTTATTTAATTAGTGTTTAATTAGTTAGCTTTAGAAGCTGTATATAGCTACTACTGTTTCTCATTGGAACAAAAAAAAAACTGGACATGCCACGCCCACGAGAGACACGCAACACGAGAGACTCACACACACTGCGTGACACGAACAGATCAGATTCATTTTATCCTGAGCTTCGTTAGACAGTGAGAGAGTGATGATCTTCACCTATTTCACATTTCCTGTGAGAAATGCGAATTCTGCAGGAGATTAGACGTTGACCCTTGTGGTCTCTTTATGACCTGTGATTGGTGCTGGTGCGTCCGGGCCACACGCCGCGCCGCGAGCTCGTAAAACCAGTGTAAACAAAGAGACAGCACACGTGTGTGTGTGTGTGTGTGTGTGTGTGTGTGTGTGTGTAAAACAGATGTGGCATTTTTACATCACAGCTGAAACGATTTTCCTCTCACGGTCTTCAAATGTCTTCATCTGAATTTTAGGCCAGAAAAGGGGCCCATAAGGGAAAGATATTCCAGAGAGGGTTTGGAGTTACACGGATCCTAATAATCAATAATGTGGTAGAAATATTCGGGGAAAATTCGCTGGAGGACTTTGTGAACCTCATAAAGAGTCTGAGAGCGATACGAGTCACGGGGAGACGAAGGCACCGAGACGTAATCTCACAGGCTCTTTATGCCGGATCCTGCAGAACTCACTGTTCTGTTAGACAGGAAACGAGTCGGAATGCAGACGCACAGCAGAACTCTGTAATCCAGACTCGCTCCAAACACACGGGAAACACGAGGAGGACAAAAAACAACAAGGTGCTGTGTCTCACATCGCATTCTTCTTTAGTAGATGATTTTTAAGTATGCAAAAGTGTGCTTCAATGGACACGCCCTGCACATTTTCCCATCATGCACCACTGAACAAAAGGGGCGGGGCTTATAGCAGATAACAGACAGAACTGTCTTGGCTCCAGCATTCAAACTCTCAGTTGTTAAAGGGAATGAGAGGCGCTGATTTGATTGGACGCTCAGTTGTTAAAGGGAATGAGAGGTGCTGATTTGATTGGACGCTCAGTTGTTAAAGGGAATGAGAGGCGCTGATTTGATTGGACGCTCAGTTTTTAAAGGGAATGAGAGGCGCTGATTTGATTGGACGCTCAGTTCTTAAAGGGAATGAGAGGAGCTGATTTGATTGGACGATCAGTTTTTAAAGGGAATGAGAGGCGCTGATTTGATTGGACGCTCAGTTGTTAAAGGGAATGAGAGGCGCTGATTTGATTGGACGCTCAGTTCTTAAAGGGAATGAGAGGCGCTGATTTGATTGGACGCTCAGTTCTTAAAGGGAATGAGAGGCGCTGATTTGATTGGACGCTCAGTTGTTAAAGGGAATGAGAGGCGCTGATTTGATTGGACGATCAGTTTTTAAAGGGAATGAGAGGAGCCGATTTGATTGGACGCTCGGTTTTTAAAGGACTGAGTATCGCAGCAACACACTTAACCACAACACCTAATATATATAATATATTCATATTAATATTCATGTAGAGGATAATGTGATCATTCTAGCTCCGCCCTTTTTATAATCACACCATCCATCACTGTGTCTTGCGTGGTTACTGTGTTACTGTTCAGGAAATAAAATAAGACATTAAAGGTAAATTTCCTCTGACTTCCTGTGACATAAAGCAGG
>NC_069730.1:420728-433228 GCF_027358585.1 Pangasianodon hypophthalmus
CGACTTTGTTCAGCCGCTTGCTGCGTGCGTGCAGGTACATCTGGAGGATTTAAAGCTCCGTTCATTAGATGGCACGTCAGAGCCAGAACGTCCCTGTGCATCGAACTGTAAAGTGTTTAGCGATTTCGTGCACGGCGATGTTTATCTGACGAGCTCTGTCTCTCCCGAAACTTTCCACCATCATCGTGATTGTTGTCATGAGCTGCGTCTCGAATCGAAAACTCCGACCTTACATTTTAAAGTATTCCAGAAGGTCTGTACGCAGAACAGAGCTTCAGTAAGTTTGAAAGTGACTTGATGGGTTTTTAATTCCAACAGGAGCTGTAATAAGATCCGGTTAGTGTGAGCGCTCAGTGACAGTGTGGAATAGAACATACGCATGTGATATGAGACACGACGGTAGTTTCAGACACGCAGGATAGTGAAAATAAAATGACGTGTATGATATTAAATTAAATGTGAGTCGTCAGAAATGTGACTCCAAGTAACACTAAAAATATTGACAGACATGATGTTCGATATTTCTAATATTAATTTGTGAAATAAATTAATGAAACAAAGGAGGAGTTTCTCTCGCAACCCTAGCTGTAAATCGAGCGAATCCATGTGGGGTCGTGACCCCGGACTGCTGCTCTGTTAACGTTCTTAATAGCGTAAGTGACTTTAGTAACAGCTAAATAACTCGATACGTCGATACACAATTTATTTTTTATCTAGCGTTTTTCTGTGTGATGTTCAGATGTGTAGGGTTAAAGGGGGAGCTATAGAGTTAATGTTTAGTTTATTGCCTTTTTAACCTGCTCATTTCTGCCCCCTACTGGTCATCATTCCAGCATAAACAGTCATAAACGTATCATTTCCATATTAGCTTATTTATAATATTTACAGTATTCCTGTTTGTTAGTGTTTTTATGGTGGTGAAAAAACACAGGAATCTCAGTAAAGCAGAGAACAACAGACCAAACTTACACACACACACACACACACACACACACACACACACAACCCGCTGTGTTACTGTGGAACGTCCCGGACAAATCAGTGCAGCCTGAGGACATTACATTCTACAAATTTCAGCATATTTTCAGCAGATGACAGACCTGATGATGGGTGTGTGTGTGTGTGTGTGTGTGTGTGTGTGTGTGTGGTTCAGGGTAGCTGAATAATGAAAGGTGTGTTATTAGAGGATTAAATCTGCTGCCGTTTCATGCAGAATAAGATGCCTGAGGGAAAAGTGTGAACAGTGTGGAGAGAGAGAGAGAGAGAGAGAGAGAGAGAGAGTGATAAACAGAATGAGAGAGAGAGAGAGAGAGAGAGATAAACAGAACGAGAGAGAGAGAGAGAGAATGAGAGAGAGAGAGAGAGTGATAAACAGAACGAGAGAGAGAGAGAGAGAGAGAGGGACAGAATGAGAGAGAGAGAGAGAGAGAGAGGGACAGAATGAGAGAGAGAGAGAGAGAGAGAGAGAGAGAGAGAGGGACAGAATGAGAGAGAGAGAGAGAGAGAGGGACAGAATGAGAGAGAGAGAGAGAGAGAGAGAGAGGTTGAGGACCTGTGCTCTACACTGACGGTGCTGATGGCTCTGCACCTGTTGGAGACCAGCAGTTCTCTACACTGACGGTGTGATCAGGAACACGATCAGGACACAGACCAATCACAGGACAGAATGAGTTGATGAGGACAGGAAGCTGTGAGCAGATAAGGAAAGTGAAGCACACACAGGGCCAGAGTGTGGTGGGTTAACGGGGACAGGCTGAGTGGGGACGGGACAGTTTCCCACAATGCAGTGCTGTTCCTGTTGTTGTGTGTCCTATTAACTGATAAGTGTCACTTTGTCAAACACACTGATGGATGATGACTTTGTGTAAATATATGCAGTCCATCAGGCCATATATATGTGTGTGTGTGTGTGTGTGTGTGTGTGTGTGTGTGAATGTCGTGTAAACACCGTCTACTGGCTCTCCTTCTGCTGTTCTAAACAATTCCTGTCACTGTTTGTATGTGTATCTAAACAGGGTCTGTTCTCTCTCTCTCTCTCTCTCTCTCTCTCACACACACACACACACACTTTCACACACACACAGACTCTCTCTCTCTCTCTCTCTCACACACACACACACACACACACACAAGAAGGTGTGGTGATGTCATCTCACACAATGCAGTGTCTGTGTGGTTTGTGGCTGGCATAAAGCACAAAATCCTCACAAGTCTCTCTGTCTCTTTCTGTCTCTCTGTCTCTCTCTCTGTCTCTCTCTCTCTCTCTGTCTCTTTCTGTCTCTCTGTCTCTTTCTGTCTCTCTGTCTCTCTCTCTGTCTCTCTCTCTCTCTCTCTGTCTCTCTCTCTCTCTCTCTGTCTCTCTCTCTCTCTCTCTGTCTCTCTCTCTGTCTCTCTCTGTCTCTCTCTCTGTCTCTCTCTGTCTCTCTCTGTGTCTCTCTGTCTCTTTCTGTCTCTCTGTCTCTTTCTGTCTCTCTGTCTCTTTCTGTCTCTCTGTGTCGCTTTCCATCTTGCTGTATGTTGATGCAGGAGCTGAGTCTCACCTGAAAGAAAACACACACACACACACACACACACACACACACACACACACACATACACACACAATAACCAGGCTTAATCTGTAAAAGAAAGAAAGAGATTGTATCTCATGACCTCATTACTCATTTCAGCCAGTTCATTTCTCTCTCTCTCTCTCTCTCTCTCTCTCTCTCTCTCTCTCTCTCTCTCTCTGAGGAACCCAGTGGCCTGACTTTCTTTTCTTTATTCTGTTCTTTTATTTTGCAACAAAAGCGTCTGCAGTTTTTGCAGCTCTTTCAGGTTGAAGCTGAAGTGCTGAAGTCCTGAACTCCACCATGCTGTTTTAGATGATTATACTACTCTAAATGAACTACGCTGCTACAAAACGTTATAATGTCCAATTTTTGTTTTATTTGCTTGAAGGAGAAAAACACTCATGGTGATGTAAATTAACCTAGCTTGGTTGTTTTCTTTCGACTGAGTGACTGGTGACTTTAAGAAGTCTGGTGTTTAATATTTAATTCTTAATGTTTTCTAGTTTCTCTTCTTTTCCCCGCCTTCTTCTTTCTATTTTTCAGCTCAAGCGTCTAGTGTTTATGAGGTCACGAGGTTGAAGTTCATTGACATGAATGTGGTGCAAAGACCAGAAACAGATTCTTTTAGTGCCTTCAGATTGAAGAGAACAATATTCTACTTCTTCACCAGGCAAATTTTTATTCACATTCAGTCTGTTTTAAACATATCACTATAATTTTCCTTTTAAATCATACTTCATTAAATCAGAACTTCATTGCCTGAAGAATGTGACCTTATCTGATTGATGTGGTGATGAAAATGAGCAGATGATATCAGTTTTGGTTGGAGTGGAGATCATCTGCAGCACTGAGACTGATATTACGTTATGTTATGAATAGCAGCGTGCTTTTCTAACAGATTAGCGTATCCTGGTTCTGTAACTACAGCAGACGCCGACAAAAATAATGACATTTCCAAAGAAAACCATCAGACATCAGGGTGTGCTTTTTAAAGCACTGCTTAACTTGTTCCTGGGCTGATGTTACTGGCAGAAAGAAGCTGCTTTTGACAAGAAATAAAAATATCCAGATGCATGTAGTGTAAAAAGAGAAAGATGGATGCAGAATGAGATGAAGCCTAGCATAATAATAACTGTCGATTTTATTTAAAGAGAGGTTTTAGTGGAGGACAGCGACAGCAGGGCGGCGCCGTGGCACAGTGGGTAGCGTTGCTGTCTCATAGGTCCAGGGTTCGATCCTGAGCTCGCGTTACTGTCTGTGCTGAGTTCCACATGTTCTCCCTGTGTCAGCGTGGGGTTCCTCCGGGTTCTCCAGTTTCCTCCCACTGGCCAAAAACATGCAGGTAGATGGACTGGCTACATTAAACTGCCCCTAGGTAATTCCTGTTATTCGAAAGCATCACTGCCTCTCTCAACTCACTAATGTAATGATTCTGAAGTGCAGGAAATATTTATTAAACAAAATACTAAGAAATTAACAAAGACAGGACCAGAATCATAACACAAACAAAACGAGACCTGAGAGCAAGACAAGGATACGGCAAGGAGAAGACAACAGCTATACAGACTGCTCCCAGCAACACACACTAACTTATACAGAGGAACTAATCAAGAGGAACACAAGACAGGTGTGCACAAAAACAGGAAATGAGTTGGACAGCGTGGGAGGATGCCCTCTGGCAGGTCTAAACAGATCACTAGTCACATGATCAGTTCTTACTGCAGCCTTGATCACCACTCGGACATGCTCAACAATCCCAATCTAGATTATTACTAAATCTTCTTCATGATAAGTCAGCAGTCCTCTGGTCCAGAACGTGATACGTGACATGTCTCAGAGGAAGCATGTGTTAGCCTTCACCGTTCAATTGTTGGTAGCTGTCACGTGATAAGGCAGAGTTAGCTAGTGCGTGGGAATTGGCCAAGAACAGAGTGAGGAGAAAATGGAGCAAAATCCAGAAAAAAATCTTGCTCATGATCCTCAGTCTGAGTTTTTATCAGAAGTGCTGATTAGACTAATAAAAATCAGTAACCCTGGTCTAGAAGAATTTAACAGTCTTGCACTATATTATAAGAATTATAAGAATTTTAGTTAAATTTTAGTTTAATCATAAACTCAAGAAGATCCATTCTGGTCTACACTCAGTCCAGGAGAGATCAGAGCTGGTGTTGGAAAGATCTCCAGTCTGAAGCGTCCTCGTCTAGAACAGTAGCCGAGTTGATTTGATCACAAATCGTATTCAGTTCCTGTCCAAGATCACGGCTCTGAGACCTCGATCCATTTACCAATAATTCATAACATTAATAATCTGTGTGTGTGTGTGTGTGTGTGTGTGTGTGTTTTCAGGCGCTCCTGAAGGATCCGCTGTACATCGGACTGAGACACAAGCGTGTTCGAGGCGAGGCTTATGATGAACTACTGGATGAGTTTATGAAGGCTGTAACTGACAGGTACAAAGAGAACACGAGCTAATCTGGATTTAATCACCTGATCACTAGACCGAATAAAGTGTGTCCGCTAGTGTGAGTGTGTGTTATGGGAGTGAGTGTGTGTTATGGGAGTGAGTGTGTGTTATGAGAGTGTGTTGTGGGGTGTGGGAGTGAGTGTGTGATATGGGAGTGAGTTGTGGGGTGTGGGAGTGAGTGTGTGTTATGGGAGTGAGTGTGTGTTATGGGAGTGAGTTGTGGAGTGTGGGAGTGAGTGTGTGTTATGGGAGTGTGTTGTGGGGCGTGGGAGTGAGTGTGTGTTATGGGAGTGAGTGTGTGTTATGGGAGTGAGTTGTGGAGTGTGGGAGTGAGTGTGTGTTATGGGAGTGTGTTGTGGGGCGTGGGAGTGAGTGTGTGTTATGGGAGTGAGTGTGTGTTATGGGAGTGAGTGTGTGTTATGGGAGTGTGTTGTGGGGCGTGGGAGTGAGTGTGTGATATGGGAGTGAGTTGTGGGGTGTGGGAGTGAGTGTGTGTTATGGGAGTGAGTGTGTGTTATGGGAGTGAGTTGTGGAGTGTGGGAGTGAGTGTGTGTTATGGGAGTGTGTTGTGGGGCGTGGGAGTGAGTGTGTGTTATGGGAGTGAGTTGTGGAGTGTGGGAGTGAGTGTGTGATATGGGAGTGAGTGTGTGTTATGGGAGCGAGTGTGTGTTATGGGAGTGAGGTGTGAAGTTGCGACCTGAGTGCAGCAGTGTTTCAGTGAAATATCTTGAACCAAAAGCTAATATAAATAATCTACTGAACTATTTCCATTCAGTGACTCTGTCTGTCTCTCGCTGCTTCTGTCTCTCCCTGTCACGCTTTGTCTCTCTCTCTCTCTCTCTCTCTCTTTCTCTCTCTGTATTATCACAGTAATGGATGTTGTATGTGCATAGTTGAGCTGTTGCGTTGCAGGAATGTAGCCTCTAAATTTGTGGAAGTGCGTGTGTGTGTGTGTGTGTGTGTGTGTGTGTGTGTGTCAATGTCCTTCTCTGAAACCTCAGCGTCTGATTGCCCTCCAGAACAGAAGCCACGGCTCCATAATAACTGGGTTTGATACGAAATGATAAAGAACGGCTGCGTTTTTCCCCGAAAGAGCCGAATCGGCGGAAAATAAAATGATTAGGGGTTTGGTGTATTACGCCGATGAGTGATTACAGTGTTGTGATTTTTAATAAAACGTAACTTCACATTTTTAAAGCATGAGATGAGAGACTTAAAACCGCAGAATATCATCATACTGATGCAGTCAGAACTCAGTGTGTGTGATTTCCTGTCCTGCTCGGGATTATTTATAAAAACTCAGCACAAGTGTGTGATTATTGGACGTGCAGATAGCAGGAAGTGTGTTAGCTACCTTTCAAACTGTCCCTTTAAAATTCACTGTGTTCAGATACACGCTGCATTACGCTCATTAATAACAGACGGATATAGGAAATAAAGTTCGCTGAAAGATTCTTCCCTCTGGGTGCAGCTGAAATCGTGGACTAAAACTAATAAAACACACAAACACAGACACACACACACACACACACACACACACACACACACACACACACACACACACACGCTTAGATCCTTTATGTTAAGAATTCGTGGTGAGACGTTTTCTCTTTGCACAGGTGTGTCATGGACTAAATCTGTGTCTGTGTGTTTGCAAGAACATCTGAGGAACTATACATAGAAACGTGTGTGTGTGTGTGTGTGTGTGTAAGTTCAGTGTCTGGATTGTACAGCTGTGTTTGGACAGAGATCAGACGTCTGATTTTCTCCCTCGTGTAGGTCGAGTGGTGAATGTGGTTTAATGATACTAATAATTATTGGGCGTGTCAGGGTGGAGACGAGTGGGCGTGTCAGGATGGAGACGGATGGGCGTGTCTGGGTGGAGACAAGTGGGCGTGTCTGAGTGGAGACGGATGGGCGTGTCTGGGTAGAGACGGATGGGCGTGTCTGGGTAGAGACGGATGGGCGTGTCTGGGTGGAGACGGATGGGCGTGTCTGGGTGGAGATGGATGGGCGTGTCTGGGTAGAGACGAGTGGGCGTGTCTGGGTGGAGACGGATGGGCGTGTCTGGGTAGAGACGAGTGGGCGTGTCTGGGTGGAGACGGATGGGCGTGTCTGGGTGGAGATGGATGGGCGTGTCTGGGTAGAGACGAGTGGGCGTGTCTGGGTGGAGACGGATGGGCGTGTCTGGGTAGAGACGAGTGGGCGTGTCTGGGTGGAGACGGATGGGCGTGTCTGGGTGGAGATGGATGGGCGTGTCTGGGTAGAGACGAGTGGGCGTGTCTGGGTAGAGACGAGTGGGCGTGTCTGGGTGGAGATGGATGGGCGTGTCTGGGTGGAGATGGATGGGCGTGTCAGGATGGAGACGGATGAGCGTGTCAGGGTGGAGACGAGTGGGCGTGTCAGGATGGAGACGGATGGGCGTGTCTGGGTGGAGACAAGTGGGCGTGTCTGAGTGGAGACGGATGGGCGTGTCTGGGTAGAGACGGATGGGCGTGTCTGGGTAGAGACGGATGGGCGTGTCTGGGTGGAGACGGATGGGCGTGTCTGGGTGGAGATGGATGGGCGTGTCTGGGTAGAGACGAGTGGGCGTGTCTGGGTGGAGACGGATGGGCGTGTCTGGGTAGAGACGAGTGGGCGTGTCTGGGTGGAGACGGATGGGCGTGTCTGGGTGGAGATGGATGGGCGTGTCTGGGTAGAGACGAGTGGGCGTGTCTGGGTGGAGACGGATGGGCGTGTCTGGGTAGAGACGAGTGGGCGTGTCTGGGTGGAGACGGATGGGCGTGTCTGGGTGGAGATGGATGGGCGTGTCTGGGTAGAGACGAGTGGGCGTGTCTGGGTAGAGACGAGTGGGCGTGTCTGGGTGGAGACGGATGGGCGTGTCTGGGTGGAGACGGATGGGCGTGTCTGGGTGGAGACGAGTGGGCGTGTCTGGGTGGAGACGAGTGGGCGTGTCAGGGTGGTGACGGATGGGCGTGTCAGGGTGGAGACGGATGGGCGTGTCAGGGTGGAGACGGATGGGCGTGTCTGGGTGGAGACGGATGGGCGTGTCTGGGTGGAGACGGATGGGCGTGTCTGGGTGGAGACAAGTGGGCGTGTCAGGGTGGAGACACACCCACTCAAAGCTGTTCTTATTTCCATATATAGCCTTAGACATGCCCATATTTCCATATATGGACTGTGATGCCTCCTGAGGTTTTATTTGTGTAAGAAATCCAGCATGAGAGCTCAGACACTGTATTAAACACTCTTCTGCTGAGTGAATGTGTTATTTCCTTCAGTGTGTGTGTGTGTGTGTGTGTGTGTGTGTGTGTGTGTGTGTGTGTGTGTGTGTAAAATACTCTTCCCGAGATCAGTGTTGGAGATCAGGGCTGTGTCTGAACCTAAGAGACATTTTAGACATTTTATTATTAAAACTGCTGCACTGTCTCGGCGCCCCCTGGTGGCTCAGGGCCTCTCTCTCTCTCTCTCTCTCTCTCTCTCTCTCTCTCTCTCTCTCTCTCTCTCTCTCTCATCCCCACAAACATATTTAAAGATGATATATTTAAAGTTTACATCTGAAATCTACTGTTTACTACATTTACTAAAGCTGTAAATGATTTAACTCTTTTATTTTCTATTTAATTAAAAGTTCTTCCTCTATTTTTCTATTTGTTTTTTAAAATTATTTGATTTTTTTTCTTGTCTATTCATTATTTCTTCTTATTTTCTTATTTTACCTATTCATATTTTCACATCATCCTTTATTTTATCTTGTGTGTGTGTGTGTGTGTGTGTGTGTGTTTATTAGAAGGCGCCCCCTGCAGGATGGACAAATATAACACTGAAAGTTATATGTAGGGTGCTTTTCATTTTAGTTAGTGTTGATTTATCAGATTTGTGTGTGTGTGTGTGTGTGTGTGTGTGTGTGCAGGTACGGGATGAACTGTCTGATCCAGTTTGAGGATTTCGCAAACGTCAACGCTTTCCGTCTTCTGCACAAATACCGCAACCAATATCTCACTTTTAATGATGATATACAAGGTACTGGAATACACACACACACACACACACACACACTCTCTCTTTCTCTCTCTCTCTTTCTCTCTCTCACACACACACACACACACACACACACACACACACTTTTACACACACTGTCACTGACACGCGCACGTGTGTGTCTCGGTGCAGGTACAGCAGCAGTCGCAGTAGCTGGACTTCTCGCTGCACTTCGCATTACTAAGAACAGGATGTCGGATCATACCATTGTGTTCCAGGGTGCGGGGGAGGTCAGTGTGCTGATTGTGTTCTCCTTCTGATTGCTGAAGTTCAGGGAAACAGACCTGTATCAGTAACCTGTAACATCTTTAACTCTCTGGTGGATTTTCTTATTTATAAAGATCACAAGGACGAGTCTTTGCTCATGTTATTTATAAGAATAAAATCTCTTTATTTCTGTTATAAGTATAAGCAGTGTTTTATAAAAATGTGTGTGTGTGTGTGTGTGTGTGTGTGTTCAGGCTGCGATGGGCATCGCTGAGCTCATCGTCATGGCCATGGAGAAAGAAGGGCTTCCACAGGACAAGTGTGTGAGGAAGATTTGGATGGTCGACTCAAAGGGTCTCATCGTTAAGGTGAAATGTGTTAATGATCTGTACTTTAATATATGATCAAATTCTTCACTAATGACAATGAGCTGAGGAACTGTGTGTGTGTGTGTGTGTGTGTGTGTGTGTGTGTTTTCTGTCTCAGGGTCGAGATCATTTGACTCCAGAGAAGCAGAGATTTGCTCATGAACACACTCAGATGAAAAGTTTAGAGGACGTTGTTAAGGAGCTGAAGCCCACTGCTATCATCGGTAGTGATGTCACACATCATTCTTTTTATTTTATATAGAGGGCTGGAACAGTAGGGTATACATGTAGTTGAAAAAAAAATGTTTGCAGGTCAAAAAGTAATTTATAGCAACAAGAGATTTAATGTTTTGCTCTCGGATTATCAGAAGTAATGAAATGATCACCTGCCCTCTGACAGCTTTCGGAGTTTGTACAGATTCCTGCTTTAAACCAGTTAAAACTCGATTTTAAAATGATTTCATGTAGTGAAGCTGCTAGAATTTTGATTAATTTCACTTATTTATGCATCATAACCCACCTGTAATGAAGGTCAGAGATAATAAAGTGCAGTAATACAGTAAAATATCAGCGTGAAAAACGTAACAGTTCCTCTGGTGCTGAGCGTGTAAAGGAGATATAAGATGCAGTTTATAGCATTATTATAATTATACAACAGATCCAGTGGATTCGGAAAGTATTCGGACCCTTTGACTTGTCGCACGCTGTTGTGCTGTGGATTTGATTTAAAATGGATATAATTGCCATTTTTACCGTCAGTCTACAATTAATCACTCATAATGATGATGTGGAAACATGTTTTTACAGGCAGACAGATCAATGGCAATAAAACTAATTGATAAATAATAATAGTAAAATAATACTGAAAGTCAGTAATATAGGGTAATTTTATTATTATATTTTTGTGCACTGTGTACAATATAAATTACATATATTACATACAAATATTTTTACGATATTGTAAGCAACACATTTCAAAGTAATTTAATTAACACACTTCTATGAGAAAATGGTCTTTTTATAAGCACACAACTAACTAATGCAATTAGTTTAAACGAACAAACAAACAAACAGACGAACAAACGAAATATTCAGTTGTATTGTTGCTGTGAATTGACTGTGTGAACGTGACATCACTTCCTGTCCTGGTTGTTAGGGGTGGCGGCCATAGCCGCAGCCTTTACAGAGAGCATCATTAAAAACATGGCTGCCTTTAACGAGAGGCCGATCATCTTCGCTCTGAGTAACCCGACTAGTAAAGCGGAGTGTACGGCCGAGCAGTGTTACACACTCACACAGGTAACACTGCAGTGTGTGTGTGTGTGTGTGTGTGTGTTTAACACAGTAACATTGTGTAGTTGTAATTTAATCACAATCACTTATAAATTATTATTAATTATAAATTAATATTAATACTGTAAAAAAATATATAAATCTAATACATTATAAAAGATGAATCTTAAAACAATACATTATTTATTTACATATTTCACATTTTTACAGATTGTCTAGTGCCTTTCATGTGTGTTTAAAATTTGAATTAAACTTATTATTTATGCGGTGTGTCTTTTCTTTACATTTTTACAGTTAAAACTTTTATTTCCTTTTCATTAATGACTGTCTGCTTGATTACACTGCTGTTATATTATAAAAGGGCCAATTAATTAAATCAGTTAAATTGATGTGTGTGTGTGTGTGTGTGTGTTTTAGGGGCGGGGCATATTTGCCAGCGGGAGCCCGTTCGCCCCCGTGACCCTGGCTGATGGACGGACTTTTTTCCCGGGTCAGGGTAACAACTCGTACGTGTTCCCGGGCGTGGCTCTCGGAGTGATAGCGTGCAGCATGTCTCACATCCCTGACCAGATCTTCCTCATCACAGCCGAGGTGATACACACGTGTCTCTCTCTCTCACACACACACACACACACACACACACACACACACTGCTCCTATCTGTCTCTCATTTCTCTCCATCAGTGTGTTTCTATAAAACTCAATGAAATATAATACATTATAATACATAATAATCTCTAATAATACTCTGTGGTGAGAAAGTAACTGTACACACAGACTGTCACTTATCGCTGTTCATTTATTCCGTCCTGTTATTTTATGATCTCACAAGTAAAAGTCATTTCTTAAGCTCACACTGATTTAGCATCATGTAAGGCTAATGTTGTCTCGACATCATAGACTATAGATCATTCCAGAAAAAAGGAACTGCTGGCTGAAACATTCGGAAAAAATAAAACGGATTTTTATTATAGTTTATAAATATAACAGCTGTTGCCTTATTGTTCTTAATTATTGGGCAATTATAACATTGATTATATAAAATCTTTTTTTAACGCAATAGTTTCATTAACTAATTTAGTTAATGAACTAATTAATTAACTTATTGATTGATTGATTGGAAAAGAAGTTGAGATAATGGGACTAAGACAGTAATACAGGAAGTCCTCTTTGATCTTCTGTAATTTCAGACTGTACCATTATTTCATATCATTATATTAATATATTATAATTCATATCTGACTCCCATATAAATGAAATATTATGTAAAATGAGCCACTTCATTTTATAAAGATTTATTCGCAGAAGCGAGCAAGAACCTGAAGAGGAACATTTACACAAAGCTACACTGCGTGTTCTTGTGCTTTTTGTTTATTTCTATTAAATATTCATTTATATTGCAAAATAAATGCATTAACAAAAATGTACCCATGTATGTATCTCACGCCCCATGCTGCATTAGAAATTCAAGGGGTGCAAAAACTTTTGGCTGAGCGTGTTTAAATGTTTCAGACGCTTGCTGAGCTGGTGACGGAGAAGGACCTCGCTGAAGGAAGACTTTATCCTCCTCTCACC